>NW_009646966.1:983934-996976 GCF_000708025.1 Charadrius vociferus | reverse complement strand
GTTCACACACAGTCTGGGCAGGTTATGATCAATATTTTTAAGTGTCCGATAAGTTTTTACAAAACTTTACCACAGTTTTGAACACAAAAGCATGTATCCTTTCTTATTTTTAAGATAAAACCTATCACCACACGTCCTCTTCCTTACTAACATTTGCATACCGAGTTGTTCCTTTTTTATGGGACTTCAAGTTCAAGTGCTTTGCCTGCACCTGACAAGATGAATCCCAAAGTCCTGAGGGAATTGGCTGATGTAGTTGCCAAGCTACTCTCCATGATATTTGAAAAGTCACGGCAGTTGGGTGAAGTCCCTGGTGACAGTGAAAAGGGGAACATTGCATCCATTTTTAAGAAGGGTAGAAAAAAGAACCCTGGGAACTACCAATCTGCCATCCTCAACTCTGCCCGGGAAGATCATGGAACAGATCCTCCTAGAAGCAATGCTAAGGCACATGGAGGACAGGGAGGTCATTTGAGACAAACAGCATGGCTTCACCAAAGGAAAGTCCTGTCTGACCAATTTAGTGGCCTTCTATGATGGAGTGGCAACATCAGTGGACAAGAGAAGAGATACAGATGTCATCTATCTGGACTTCTGTAAGGCCTTTGACACTGTCTCCCACAACATCCTTCTCTCTCAATTGGAGAGATACAGATTTGATGGGTGGACTGTTCAGTGGATAAGGAATTGGTTGGATGGTCACATCCACAGGGTAGTGGTCAATAGCTCGATGTCCAGATGGAGATCAGTGACAAGTGGTGTCCCTCAGGGGACAAGTACCGTTCAATGTCTTCATCAATATCACAGACAGTGGGATCAAGTGCGCCCTCAGCAAGTCTGTGGATGACACCAAGCTGAATGGAGTGGTTGACACGCTTGAGGGAAGGGATGCCATCCAGAGGGACCTGGTCAGGCTCAAGAAGTGGGTCCATGTGAACCTCATGAAGTCAACAAGGTCAAGTTCAGGGTCCTGCACGTGGGTTGGGGCAACCCCCATATCAGTACAGGCTGGGAGATGAAGGGATTGAGAGCAGCCCTGCCAAGAAGGACTTGGGAGTACTGGTGGATGAAAAGCTGGACATGAGCTGAAAATGTGTGCTCGGCCAACCGTATCCTGGGCTGCACCAAAAGCAGGTCGAGGGACGTGATTCTGCCCCTCTACTCCACTCTGGTGAGACCCCACTTGGAGTACTGTGTCCAGCTCTGGAGCCCTCAGCACAGGAAAGACACGGACCTGTTGGAGCGAATCCAGAGGAGGGCCACAAAAATGATCGGAGGGATGGAACACTCCTGCTATGAAGACAGTCTGAGAGAGTTGGGGTTGTTCAGCCTGGAGAAGAGAAGGCTCTGCATAGACACTATTGTGGCTTTTCAGTACTTAAGGGGGGGCTACAGCAAAGTTGGAGACAAACTTTTTAACAGGGCCTGTTACAATAGGACAAGGGGTAATGGCTTTAAGCTGAAAGATGGAAGATTTAGACGAGATGTAAGGAAGAATTTTTTTACACTGAGGGTGGTGAAACAGTGGTACAGGTTGCCCAGAGAGGTGGTAGATGCACCATCCCTGGAAACATTCAAGGTCAGGTTGGATGGTGCTCTGAGCAACGTGAACTAGTTGAAGATGTCCCTGCTCATTGCAGGAGAGGTTGAACTAGATGACCTTTAAAGGTCCCTTCCAACCCAAACTGTTCTATGATTCTATGATTCTAATTTTCCAAACTAAAGCAGACAGAGCAAGGATTTAGCTTAAAAACCTTCCTACTACTTAGTGACTAACATCAGCATCAGCAGAATCCCAGATTTATATCTTACATATACATCATCTTACTGGCTGATTTGACCAAGATCAACATGGGTTTGAATTTTGACCAGAAATTGCATCTTGAGTGTAAGAAATCTTTTTGCAGTTAATACTTTGTTAAACCCGATTTATCAAATCAAATACTTAAGCAAAACTTTAATATCAATAAATTAAACGTCAGAATAAAACATGTCATTATAGATTTCTAAACCAGATGTTCTTTTGTGAGCATCTTTAAAGCAGAAGAGTATCGCATCAACTCATTTAGTCATTCATGTCATGGCATAGCTCTGTATTTCCTTCCAGAAGGTCAGTTTATGCTTTGAGAAACCTTCTCCTTCACAGAATGAACAAGGACACAAGAAGTCCAATACATTTCTCACTGAAAAATAGCATTCCTACTAACGAGATAAGTGGTGTCATCTTTGAAAACTGATCCATATTTCTCTAGTGGAAAAATATTTAGTCCTTCAGAAGGAAGGAAGAGTCAGGTTTGCTGACAGACTTGTCCTTCCTGTTGTCAGTTTTTGCTACCCTTTTCTCTGCTGAATCCCCAGCTGTTGTGCTTGTCTGTAGCTGATGCCAAGAGAGAGTAAGGCATGAGCTGTTCCAAAGTCAACAGGATACCTGAAAGCACCAGAAAAGGGGGAAAAGTACATGTAATCAGCATGTTGTTCTGTACTTCCCATGACAACCATGTGTTGCTGCACAGATAAGCCAAAAGTCTTGGCAGGGCTAATAAAGGTTGGTTGTATTAGAGGAGCTTTCCAAAGTCAGCTTGGAAAGATTACAAGTCAAAGTTAATTCATGCAAAACAACACTGCTGCCAGATATATCGATCTTTAAAAGTAAAGTAACTTCCCAAAATCTTAACTCAATTCTGATATTATTTTCTTTCCTATGAACTTCTTTTGTTTAATATTTATTGCCATGATTCTTTTCTGCAAATCCTTTAATAGAGACAATTTAGGAATCATTAAGTCTAGACAAAAAGGGCACATGCATAGTCAGCACAAAAAGAATTAATGAAAAACACCCAAAATGTAACTCACCTGCTATGTGTTAGTGTTATGAGAGTGTTATAACAGTGGCTTTGTTGCAAAACAAAACACGATACAAAATATTAATGAGTGTAACTGGCAACAGATGAGGTCATGATCTGTCCAATTGGAAACATTTCTGTGAAGTTGCTAAAATTATGCATTTATCATGACTCAGTGTTTCTCAGCAATTTGGTATTTCAGCTGTCCTGGTGAATACAGCCAATTATGGTTTTATCTTGTTTATATGTACTCCTTTTTCTTGTTGCAGATCAAACTGATTGTGTAGAATGAAATAAAAACATATTCCTGAGAATACACCTGCTGTTTGCTGGGCGATATCTTGATAAGAATCCAGGATTATTCCTATATTCTCATAGAAATAAAGACCATTTATTTTATGATATTTCCCTTGATTTCTGTCATGTGTATTAGAGCTGCATAGCATTGTTCGTGTCTGCTTTGGGCCTACCAACAAAAAGAAAGTCCTAAAATGTGTGTGTGTGCGGTCACAGGACCATGATCTCATTGCAATTACTGAGATGTGGTGGGATAGCTCACATGACTGGAACACTGTCATGGAGGGCTATGTTCTCTTTAGGAAAAATAGGCCAACGAGGTGAGGTGGTGGAGTTGCTCTTTATGTGAGAGAGCAACTGGAATGTATTGCGCTCTCCGTGGGAGCAGACGAAGAGCAAGCTGAGAGCTTGTGGGTAAGGATTAAGGGGCAGGGTAATATGAGAGACACAGTTGTGGGTGTCTATTACAGGCCACCTTGATCAGGACGGGGAAGTTGATGAGGCCTTCTACAGACAGGTGAGAATCGCCTCACAATCACAGGCCTTGATTCTCATGGGGGACTTCAACTACCCTGATATCTGCTGGGAAGGCCACACAGCTGGGCATGTACAGTCCAGGAGGTTCCTCCAGTGCATTGATGACAACTTTTTGACTCAGGTGGTGGAGGACCGCACAAGGAGAGGTGCTTTACTGGACCTGATACTCACAAACAAAGAGGGACTGGTGGAGGATGTAAAGGTTGGGGGCAGACTGGGCTGCAGCGATCATGAGAAGATAGAGTTCAGGATTAAGTGTAGAATAGACAAAATGACAAGTAGAGTTGAAACCCTAAACTTCAGGAGGGCTAAATTTGATCGTTTCAAAGAATTGCTTGGGCAAATCCCATGGGAAAGGGCTCTAGAGGGTAAGGGGGCTCTAGAGAGCTGGCTGCTATTTAAGCGTCACCTCCTCCAAGCTCAGGATCAGTGCATCCCAAAGAGAAAGAAATCAGGCAAGGGGAGAAGGAGACCTGCATGGCTGAGCAGGGACCTTCTGAAAAGGCTCAGGTGGAAGAAGGGAGTTTACAATAGGTGGAAGAAGGGGCTGACTGCTTGGGAGGAATACAAGAATGCTGTCAGGTGAAGGACGCCCAGGATATTTTCCAGATGGCAATATGGGATAGTCTTGGCCAAGAATTATGGAAAGATATCACGTCTGGGAGAAAGGATTTGTTCCCTCTAGCAACGTTATGGAAACTGCTTAAAGATACAGTAGCAAGTATGCAAGCAGACAAAATTGTGTCATTAGAAGCATGTGCAGCTTTTTCGGATACCGGGCAAGACCAGGACAGGGCAAGCAAGACTTTCCCTTGGTTGACGAGGAGCACGTTAGAGATCAGTTAGATAAACTGGATATCCACAAATCCTTGGGGCCTGATGGGATGCACCCTCGAGTGCTGAGGGAGCTGGGGGAAGTCATTGCTGGGCCACTCTCCATCGTCTTTGAAAGATCCTGGAGAACAGGTAAGGTGCCTGAAGACTGGAGGATAGCCAATGTCACTGCAGTCTTCAAAAAGGGCAAGAAGGATGACCCTGGAAAATACAGGTCGGTCAGCCTCACCTCCATCCCTGGAAAGATGATGGAACAGCTCGTTCTGGGTATCATCTCAAAGCACCTGGATGAAAAGAAGGTTATCAGAAGTAGTCAACACGGATTCACCAAAGGGAAGTCATGTCTGACTAATCTGATAGCCTTCTGTGATGAAGTGACTGGATGGGTGGATGAGGGGAGGGCAGTGGATGTTGTCTACCTTGACTTTGGCAAGGCTTTCGACACTGTCTCCCACACCATCCTCACAGGCGAGCTTAGGAAGTGTGAGTTAGATGAATGGACAGTGGGGTGGACTGAGAACTGGCTGACAGATAGAGCTCAGAGAGTTGTGGTTAGTGGTGCAGTCTAATTAGAGGTCAGTAACGAGTGGTGTCCCTCAGGGGTCAGTACTGGGCCCAGTTTTGTTCAACATATTCATCAATGATCTGGGTGAAGGGATAGAGTGTACCATCAGCAAGTTTGCTGATGACACAAAACTGGGAGGAGTGGCTGACACGCCAGAAGGCTGTGCCACCTTACAGCGTGACCTGGACAGGCTGGAGAGTTGGGCAGAGAGAAACCTTATGAAGTTCAACAAGGGCAAGTGTAGGGTACTGCATCTGGGGAGGAATAACTCCATGCATCAGTACAGGTTGGGGGCTGACCTCCTGGAGAGTAGCTCTGTGGAAAGGGACCTGGGAGTCCTGGTGGGCAACAGGATGACCATGAGCCAGCCATGTGCCCTGGTGGCCAAGAAGGCGAATGGCATCCTGGGGTGCATCAAGAAGAGTGTGGCCAGTAGGTCGAGGGAGGTCATCCTCCCCCTCTACTCTGCCCTGGTGAGGCCACATCTGGAGTACTGTGTCCAGTTCTGGGCTCCCCAGTTCAAGAAAGACAGGGATCTGCTAGAGAGGGTCCAGCAAAGGGCTACAAAGATGATTGGGGGATTAGAACATCTCTCATATGAAGAAAGGCTGAGGGACTTGAGTCTCTTTAGTCTAGAGAAAAGAAGACTGAGGGGGGAATCTTATTAATGCTTACAAATACTTGAAGGGAGGGTGCCAGGGGGATGGGAACAGTCTTTTTTCAGTGGTGCACAGTGATAGGACAAGAGGTAATGGGCACAAACTTGAACATAGGAGGTTTCGTCTTAACATGAGGAGGAACTTCTTTACTTTGAGGGTAGTGGAGCACTGGAACAGGCTGCCCAGAGAGGTTGTAGAGTCTCCCATTCTGGAGACAATCAAAACCCGCCTGGATGCCGTCCTGTGCAACCTGTTGTAGGTGACCCTGCTCTGGCGGGGGGGTTGGACTAGATGATCTCCAGAGGTCCCTTCCAACCCTGATCATTCTGTGATTCTGTGATTTCAAAACAAATGTAAAGGGAGCATCCTTTTCATATGTACAAAATACGAACGTTCTCCTGCAGTCATCGTAAGTCATACATATATAGTCTTGAGGTCTAAGGTACAGGCAAATCCCACAGCTCTACAGAGATAGTTTCCTGCCATCCCTTTGAAGCATCTCTGGACAGATTGATCTCATTCAATTTGTGATGAATTGTTAGTGTTATCAGTAAATACTTCAAATGCTGTATTCTCATTTTCTTCTTTTGCCATACCTTATCCCTTTCTTTTAGGACAATATTTCTTAGATTAAATGTCTGAACTACATGGCGTGAACAGACATGTAAAGAGAGAAAATTCAGGATACATGTGTCTGGGGACATGCAAGGAACAGTGAACTAAACCCATACATTTTTATGTGTTCATTATTTACAAGTTTGTTCATAAATGTTTGTCCGTACCTAAGAATAGTTTGGAACTTATCTGAGCTTCTTCTACCATCAGTGGGCTAGGCAATAGCTAAGAAGCACATCAAATGCTGGGACCTATTAGGAGAATATAGAAAACATAACATAACTAATATCTGTGCCACTGTGTAGATGTTGGCAGCTCACAATGTCATGTCCATGTTCCATCCCCTTATCCCAGATGAGATAAACTAGAAAAATTTAAAAAAGAAAAGAAGTTAGAAGGAATCTCTGGAGATCATCTAGTTCAACATCCATTTCAAAGCATGACCAGATTGAATGTTAGGTTAGGCTGTTCAAAGCTTTGTCCAGTCAAGTTTTATAAATCTCCAAGGATGGAGATAGTTCTCTCCAGTGCTTAACCACTCTCACTGTGACTTTTTTTCCTTTTATATATAGTTTCCTAATATATATATTTTCTTGTTGCAAATGTAACTGTAGGCTCTGCCCTTTCACAGTGCACGTTGGAAATGGCTCTTCTCTATGAACCACACTTAGATACTGAAAGACTGCCGTTAGATCCGTCATTGGCCTTCACTTCCCCACCCAGTTCACTCAGCCTGTCCTCAGATGTCCTAACTGTCTTAGTGGCCCTCCATTGGTCTCATTCTAGTTTGCATATTTGTCTTTTGCACTAGAGGCTCCAAACTGGACACGATACTCCAGATGAAGTCATTTAAATGCCAAGTAGAAGGGAATAACTGTTTTACTTTATTTGATTCCATTTTCTTGTTAATGCAGCCCAATATGTGGTTAGCCTTCATCAGCATAAGGTCAAACTAGTGACTTGTTTTCAATTTATTGTCCACCATGATCCGCTGGACTTTTTCCACAGGGATGCATTCTACCCAGTCGTTTGCACCCCTGTATTACTATAAGGGATTTATTTTATCCCAGGAACTGGACTCTTTTGTATTTGCCCTTGTTGAACCTTGTAAGGCTCCTGTCAGCCCATTCCTCCCTCTTGTCAAGGGCCATCTGGATAGCAGCCCTTCCCTCCAGAGAATCAATGGCTCCTCCCAGTGTGGTGTATCTGCAGACATGCTGAATTCCCTCCCGTGATCCAGATCATTACTGAAGGTGTTAAAGATTAATGGCCTCGTACCATCCCCTGAGGAACACCACTCATAACCAGCTGTCATTCAGCACTGATCACTATTTTCTGAGTCCAATAATGCAGGAAGCTTTTTGGGCACTCCCAGATCCATGGTTCTACTGCAGACTACCTTTCTCAAAGGGGTAAATGTCTAAAGGGGTATAGGACTTTCTATGCCATGCAGGGACAAGAGTATTTGAAGATTGTGGGAAACTTATTATGACATGTCTTAAGAAGACTGTGGTGATGCGCAAGATTCATTATGTGAAGTTTCCCAAAGGGAGGTAAATAGAAGGATCAAGTGGATTGAAGGAGGAACAAGAAAGGGAAAAGAGGATAAAGCGGCCAGTCAGGTATGAACAGGCTGCTGGTCAGTAGGCTTTTCTGTCTGAACCCTGCACTTCATCACTGCAGTCTGTCCTCTGTTCTGTTTAAACCCTGTTTCTAACTCTGTTTTGTCTAATTGTACTCCCTATCCTGAGTGAGTACCATTGAATGCTGGCAAACTTCTAGCTGGATGGGCAGGAAAATAAGATAAGTGGCCTGACTACCAGCAATTGAAGTTGAAACATGAACCTCAAGGGCTGGCATATCTAAGTGCCAGCAATTAGGGCAGACGAGGGATTTAGGAGCCACCCACTGGGTAAAATAGGTATCCCAGGTCGGCTGCTGGAGAGATCCCAAATTGTGTAAGTCTGCATGAAACTGACGTCTGAGTATCAGCACTTAGAGTGGGACTACAAACTTCAGGGGCTCATAGGTCCCAGAGCCAGCAGCCAGAGCGGGACAGGAGATGTGGGAGTCAGTATACCTTCAGTGTTTAAGATCATCTACTGAAGTAATACGTAGCATACGTGTATGTATTCCACTACTGACTGCAGTGCTAAGCAGTTATAGTGGAAGAGCATGGTCAGGCCTTCCATGGTGTTCGTGTTTGCATGAGTGGTGTGTGCACTTATGTGCGTGCTGATGAAGGTACTGGTTTTAGTCTGTGTTATTCTGTACGGCTGCTGTGTGCAGAGTGTGTTTATGTGTGTCTATGCGCAGGTACACGCTTTTGGAGGGTACATGCTCAGCCTCGCTCCTAGCTGGACCTGGCGACATAGAACTGCATCAGCCTCATGACTGTCAGGCTATACAATTCAGCAACCTTCAACAGGACTGGGGTTAGGCTGACCAGTCCATAGTCCCCTAGATCTTCCTCCTTATCTTTCTTGAAGAATGACATGAGGCTTGCCTTCTTCCAATTATTTGGGACCCCTCTGAATTTCCATGACCCTTCAAAGATATCAGAGTGGCCTCACAGTGACATCCACCAGCTCTACCAGCCCACTCAGAGGTATGCTGTTTGATCCCATGGACTTGTATACATGCAACTATAAGCCCCTGACTCCTTCCTCTCCTACTTTAGGTAGTACGTCTCCCTCAAACTCTGCAACTGGATACAGAGACCAGGGAGGTCTGAAAGGAGACCTTGTCAGTAAAGGCAAAGATAAAGAAGGCACTAGGTATTTCAGACTTTTCTTTGCCACTGGGTTACCCAATCCATTCAGAAACAGGTCCACATTTTATCTGACCTTTATCCTGGTGGACTGCAGGTGTAGAAGTGCTTCTATCTACCCTTCACACCCCACACTTCAGTTTTAACTCCATCTATGCAGTGTTTTTTTCTAATTCTACCAACTGGTATTCAATTCCTAATGCTAGCAAATGTTCAGAGAAAAGCAATAAAAAGGGTAAAATCTAATTATTTTCTTACTTGCAAAAAATATCTAAGTAGGATGGGACTCTTCAGGATGGCATACAGGTAACTTAGCCAGAGAAGCAACAGAGAGTAAATCTGCAGAAATCCTTGCTAAGTGGTGTTATGGTTCAAGGGTAGAACTGGACAGGTATTTGGAAGACTGGTATTTTGAAGGTTATTGAACACTCTAATCACTGTAGGCTCAGGAAATCCTGTGTGCTGAGAACAGATAGAGAGGAAGTGTCATGTATGTTTGATCTCTTCTTGTTTATCCCCAGCTTCTACTTATGACTACTGCTGGGATACTGGGCTGGACAGATCCTGGATCTGACCCAGTTTATACTTTCTTATGTTCCAGCCCTATATAACCCATCCTTAAAATTTCTTTCTATTATTACACAGACCAGCAGGAAGCAACAATTAGCATCTTCAGGGCATTAACACAGTGATAAGTTTCCCCATGCAACAATTCACTTCCACAGTTCTTATTTATAAACAGAATGTCACTCATCCTCTTGTAACCATCTTGACTGTATACGACATAACGCAAAAGATGGATGAAGAAAAAATATGCAATCTGATTCTGAATATGTGCAAAAATCATATGTTTCAAGTAAAAATATGCAGATTTTGGATATTTTTTTCTGATTTTCAGATTCAGAAGATCATATTTCTAAGAATAAAGATGTGCCAGAAAGATACTAAACCTATAATGAGTGCTTATAGAATAATCTGATCACTTAACAGATTATTCATCAAATACTTTTTAAAAAGGCTATCCTTCTCTTTATGTATATGCTTTGTTTGGTATTCTCTTCTATTTAACTTCATGAAACATTTGTTAAATAGTTGGTTAATAAAGTGGATCTGATAAAATAAAACAAATGTTAACATATTCTTCTTTTTCTTTATAGAGAAAGCTTTTCAATGTTCAGCAGTTTCTGAATAAAAATGCTAAATAATTCATGAAGCATTCAAACGAATGTTTGCAAACTTATTAGTAATAAGCTCTGACGTAATGCACTCTCGGATATCTGATTAAGCCAATCTAGAATTCTTTGCAGTGATCTCAGTTTACCATTGGATTACAAGAGCTTTTGGACAGTGACTCCTTGAATCTTTTCCTTACTAATACTAATTTATCTTTGACTATTAAAATAGAAGCACTGAAGTAAGAGAAGAATGTGTCTCTTATCAGTTTTGAATGACATAAGCACCTCTCTTTACATATGAGGTTAAGCTGTTGAATTCTAAAGGATTTGTAGGTGAACTTTCTTTAAGCGGTAGATAAAGAAAATTAAAGTAATCTATGTGTAAAAGAGAAAAATATTCCGAGAACATATGGAGATAAAGTTGATCCGATATATAGCCTGTACTGAAATGAGACCATGGGAAATACTTACGTTTTACTTTTTTTCCCTATAGCTGTCCTCTGTTCAGGAAACAATTCTTTGTTTCTTGTAGTTTATTTCTCTTATAATGAACAGCCACATCTTCCAGTTTTTCAGAAAACTATATCTACACTTCTAAGGCTTCTACATAAGCAAGAAAGCAAAGACATTAAAATTTTTCATTTGTCTAGGAATTGAAAAGGTGTCTTGGGAAATACAATTGAAAACACCATTTTGCAGTTTTGATGTGAATTTGTGTGCTACATTGCATGAATTCTCTCATGGTTTTGCGATTCAGTTAGACTGTGCTCTGTTTATTTGCAAGTGGAGTATTCAAAACAGATTGAGGGACATGCATTTGTAGGTAAGAGTGTAAATATTTGTAATAGCAAAAGCCCAAGTACATACCTATACTTTATGTCACAACAGCAAAGATCAGGGCAGGCTCATGTAGGCATTTGAAACGTTCTTTCATTGTGCCAATTGCTGATGCTGTCTGATTCATTGCAAAGAGAAAAAAAAGAAATGGCACAGTATCCCAAATTCACAAACCTTGGACATATCATGTCTTAGCAGTCATAGTAATAAATTTGTAGAAAATGACACAAAAGCTGTCTTACAAGGAATCTATGGGCATTTATTATGCCTTGAATGAGAATTAAATGCCACTTGCTGCAATCTAATATACCTCAGAAAAAAATAGCTCTTAGGAAGTGTGTCCATGAGCCAGAGATATAAGTTATCATTAGATGCACACTGCATCAACCTTCAGTTAAAAGAATGGGCTTTCCCAGAAGCAGAGATTACTTTCCCTTCAACCCTTTCAAAAATCCTTATCATAGTTCAGCATATATCAAAATAACCAGGGAATCTCTTCCATGAGTGGAGAACGTATTAAAGAAATAGCAGGCTGCAAAATTTCACAGATTTCAGTCTGACAAAGTCTGTTTAGAGTCTGTGTTTGTCCAGTTTTCAAAAAACAGCAGCAGCAAAACATTTCTATCTCAATAACAGCTTCCAAGTAATCAAGACCTCTATTTTTATGTTCACATGATTTTGAAACAGAAGGTGCAGAGAGTGAGCTCATTATTCAGTAAAAAAAAAATAAAAAATAAATTTTCTGCACTGGATCAGTCTTGCACTGAACACATTGCTATAGAATTTAATTTACCTTAGATCAATAGCTTCATTTGAACTTTCTCAAAGGCTGCAGCTCTTTGGGCTCTGCATTTTATTGTGGACCTGTTTCTAAATTAATTATGTGGGACATTTGGCCACAATCCTAAAATAAGATCTCTCAGAGTCAATACCAGGATCTGGGTGTAGTCTCATTGCTGTTAACTTTTTTATTCTACAAGCAAGCCAATATGATCCTGATTTATCTTTATCTTATAGGAAACTTACTATAAATGATACGGTAAATGAGTAAGAAAAGCCTGCTGTGACAGTTCTAGCTTATTTGTTTAACATCTATGAATAAATAAACAGCTGAGCTGGTGCCACCTTTTATAAGCTATTCTTTTTCTCAGCTGGATGTTAATAGATTATCTCTTTTCTCTGAGCTTTTCCTTTTTATGTGCTCTAGACCTGAATTAACAGGTCATTATTTGTTGATTTTTTTTTTCAGGCTGATGGTACAATACAACAATTGCAGAAGCCAGCATGCACGTTTTGAGGTTTTTATTTTAGATGTTTTCAGAGAGAAACAGACTTGACTGTGAAGTGGCATTAGTGTAACATTACTATAAATAAAAGTGCAGAGCCATTACTGACAAATGAACCAATATGGGTGATGCAGACTTTAAAAAGAGATGGAAGATTCCTTTATTGGAAAATAACCATTGTCCATTGTTCCATTGGAATGCATTGTTGGAGTGTAACAACTGAGGCTTCAGTAGACAACAACCAGTAAGACTTCTACTTACCTTTCACTTTTATCAATGATACATGAATTTCATCTAAATGGTTGTAATTTGTCAGGAGTTTTTGTACAAAACATAAATTGGTACAAAATAAGTAAGACTAAGAGTATGAGAATATTGAGCCTTAAGGGCACTACATATGTTAATTAATTTTAATTATGTTTATAAATTTAATTATTTGTGTTAAAGTATCCTGCTTGTCAATAAACCAAAATGAGTATTTATCACTAAAGACAATTATTTCATGATTATAAGTGTTGAATCAGGGAACCTCCTTTAAAATTAAGAGTGAGCAAATTGTGCCGGGTAAAACCAGAATCAATATAATCCTTGACCTCAAACTTGAAGTGCAAGTTGGGAGAAGTA
>NW_009646966.1:925260-983888 GCF_000708025.1 Charadrius vociferus | reverse complement strand
CAACAGGTTTTTATCTCATTATAATTTCCGCTTAATAAACCAGCAGGATGTTTATGAAGAAGTTAGAAACGTGCCAGATTTTCTTTTTTTTTTTTTTCCCCGCCCCTTTTGTGGGACCAGGGGCAATACTGTCTGGAAGAAAGGAAGAACAGCTTTAGGACAATAACATCGCAACCATTGTCATTGCTTCTACCTCAGAACTGGAAGGGTGCTATGTCTTTCATGTAACAGGATAAAGCTGTAAGCCTTCTTTAGGAATGATAACAAGATGAGGAATGTTGAAAATTGAGGAGATGGGGAGATGACAGTATGCCAGTTAGCTAAAGTGAGAAGATTTTATTGAGTATCCATAAGTTTTCCAAAAATCCCTTCCTCCTGGTTTGCACATGTACCATTTCCACATTGAAAGAACTACATTTACTGAAGGAAATGTTAAATCTTGATATTTATAATGATTTAATACTTCTTACAAATAATTATTAGTAATATTATTCCTGGTTGGTTTGGGGGGTATTGTTTATTTATTTGTTGTTTTGTTGGGGGTTTTTGTTTGTTTGTTTTGGGGTTTTGTTTTATATGGCTTCTATCCAGTGTTGATTAAAACAGCCCTATTACAAACAAGGTGAAAGAGCACAGATACTCTTGGATTTTTTGGACTCACTTACAGATAGCTGAAGCCTAAGGGTGAGTCCTTCCACTCAAAACACGGTGGGTCAGGTTTTAGTTAATCCCAGGGCTGTATTACTTTTCCTATGCCTGTGAATTTGGAGTACTGGAGAGTTGTTTGTGACTCTATGTGTGGCACAAAAACCAGTGCTATGCATTAACCCACCCACTTACAGTCACCTTGCAGGTTAGCACACTGGAATTTAAGAGTTAGCATGAAAAATAGTTCTTTTTGTGTCTCTGAAGCAAGGGTTTACTTTATATTTTATTTTATGCTGGTTTATTTTTCAGTGATTAGGGTGGGGTATTTGCTTCCTTGGTTTTTCATTTTTTATAACCATCCTTCCTGATGTACAATCACAGGAAAGTGTTCTATAGTCTATTTGTACTCGTGAAGAAACCATCCTATCATACACAATGAAAAGAGGATGTAAACCTCTGAGCCTGATTTATCTTAAAGTTTGCATTACAATGTACACTTCTGTTAAAACTGCGAAAAGCAGAGAAAAGACAAAGAAGCAAATATCCTCATTTCTTAGTAAAGGTTTGAGTTTGACTGATGTGAACTACTGAGTAAATCTGTTCATAGTAGTGCAAGAAATCATTTTTCCTGAAGACAAACATTATACGATACTCACTGAGACACTTTTGCAAAGGAACCCTGACTCTCATTAATTGTCTTTGGGTATTGAGTATTTTTCTTTGAAACTGTGATTGCTTTTTTGCATTTGAAACTGTTCCCAGATATACTTTCATATGAAATAAAGAATTTATGTGTTTTTACGTAAAGCCATTTTACTTTTACAATAATGATCTATTAATTTTAATAAGTACAAAAAGTAATGACAAGTACAAAAAGTACAAAAATTACAAAAATAATGTTTTCAAGAAAAAAAGTAACATATTAATAATAGACCTCTAAAAGTGAAACTATATTTTGGTCATTATAGTAAACTTATAGATTCCATACTTTTCTTTTTCTCTGTTTAATTAAATGGTGCATTGTAAGTGTACCAAATTTTTACCAAATTCTGTTGTCATATTACACCCAAAGACTTTTGATATTATTAAAATGTTTATTTAGGCACATCCTCTACATCCTATGTCAATTTATTTCCAAGGTAGTGGGTACTTTCACCAACCACACTGTCTTTTTAAATTGCAGATCACCTGTTAGTTTCATTTTGCAAACAATATTACTGTAACGATTGCTCTGTTCCGGAAGAGAACAAATTGTCTGAAGAATTGCTCAACTTGAATTAACATAATCTTTTCCTCCAATTTTATTAATATCCCAAAAGAACAATTGAAAGGAGTAATTTTGATTACTACTAGGATGAGAAATCATATGCCTAAAGGTGAGACTAAGTCTGTATTTAGACATACTTAAAATGACTTTGACCTGTTGAGCAACACCTTGCATTTACTTGCATGCAGTCTTATTGAAGAAAACAGGGCGATGTGGGGGGTGGGGAAACTAATAAATAAAGCCACTAGTACCTTGTGGCCTGAACGGCATACTCAGTTTTAATTTCTTAGTTTTTCTAGAGTTTTTGTTCTGGTGGATTTTTGGTTTATACTCAACAGGAAAAGACCAAAACAGGATCTCCAGTATTCCCAGAGAACAGATGAGAAACATCAAATTTCCTTTCCATGGTCTGATCATCTTTGGAAGAAAACATCCAGCAACGATCAAGTTGAGTAAGACACCCCACGTAGACAGTCCTGACTATGCGCTCAGTTTAGCCTGCTTACCTTAACTTAGAGTTTTGTTTTATGAAAAGGACTTCTTTGACTGCTGTCACTAACAATACATACTGAGATACATGTTGAACTATGGTAGGGTTGTTATGAATCCTCTTAATTTCTAGGTAGGAAAAAAGTAAGGCCAAATGATTTCTTTTTGAGCTGCCGAGAATTCGATGGGGCTTCTCAGAATGTCATTGTCCTGCTGCTTACATACCCTGGAGACTATTTAACACTGCAGAGAGAAGAAAGTAATAGAATATTGCATTAATTGTTCTTGGTGTTTCTCAACCATGATGAAGTCAGAAACACCTGAAAAGAGATGGCTGGTCCCAGTTGCACAGTACTGCATCTTACCCAGTAAAAGCTAAGGCAAAGTTCCCAAAACCACACAAACTTTCTCAAATCAGAAACAGCTGAAATAGAAGTAAAAGAGGAGGAAAAAAAAGCAGGCTAGCAGCCAGAAGCTTACGCAGAAGTGCTAACAGATCTGGTACAATCAAATTAGATCTGTGCAAATGCTACTTTTATTTAATCTCAACAATCTCTCCATGCTAAAACAATTCTGCTGAAAAATAATTAAGCTGAAATATCATAAAACCTCGCTTCCTACTCTATTAAGGTTTTGTCAGTCTTGCTTGAAGGAAAGTATGCATTTATTTACCTGTCAAACTGCAAGAGCTGGTTTGCAATAAGAGAAAGTGCTGAATGAGATGAAGTGATTGATGAAGGAAAAAGGAGGTCAGTTTCTTTATAGGTATTATCAACAGAGAGAAGAAAGTACAAAGAAAATGAAGCTTGTGCCACATTGCAAATAAAACTTGTGAGTGAACATTTTAACATAGAGCTAGCAAAAAAGGATATATTAAGATGTATTTAATTACATTTTCTGTGTTATTTTTAAGGCACAGCAGGACTATAGAATCGTGTTTGAGGTACTGGCCTACAACATTTGACCACACTTACAGTACAAGTGTAAAATCAATTTTCTGCACTCCCATTTATCTCAGTGCTGATGTTAGCTGGCTCTCTAACAGAATGACTACTGGAGAGGTTATTGTACTTCAGAGTGGCATTTCAGAAGCCTTAAATGGTCTGAAGAGATGTCATATGACCTTTAGGGATATTTTAGCTCTGCTTTCCTCTGAAGAACTATTTAACCCTATGTGGTTATATCATCGTAAGTCCCTCACTGTTCTCTTTGTGCATCTCAAAATGTATATGGCATTGGCTTGTTTCAGCATAATTGACTGTTGACCATACCAAGTTTTTAACGGAAACTGGGGATAGAAAACTAGGTTGAAGTCACTTATCTGCTACTTTTTTTGTTAACATTTTGAGAACATTAACTTGTTTCATTTGTAATTTTGCAAGTCATCTCTGGATTTCCAAATTTTATGATATTTTTATCACTGTTTCAATGATAATGTTGATGTTTGTTCAGATTAAATTATAACAGAGGTCTTGAATTGCAGAGGTTACTGATTAATTATTATTACTGATTAGTAACACTGTAGTTTAGAACAAAAAGTTAGAAATTCTTCAATACACATCAATCAATATGATCACCAGTCCTTTAGAATACCTATCCAGACAAACGAACAGCTCAAAATTAAATTCAGATGGTGAAAAATGTCTTAAAACACCTGATGACAATAAAGATCAATATCTAATTAACCCTAAGCAATGCACTATTAAAAAATTGGCTACCTAGCAAAGTATAATGGGCAGCAAAACAAAAAGAAATATAAGCCAGTACTTGATGAATATGAATAACTGAAAGAAATATAAAAGGAACAAAATATCATACATAAAGTTTGTTAATAATAACTAGGTTAGTAATCCACCAGAGATTTGAGAAAAAGAAGAGTTAAAGATTCAAAAGCAATGCAGAAGCTGACCACAGTAATGGGAGAATTGCCAAGAATTCCTTCAAGTACTCTGGCTATACCTTTTGATATAGAAGAAATGTAAACTTTATTACTCATGGGACAGCTAAAGAATTTAAAAGTCTTTTTTTTGTTCTAGTAGTGTCACTGCAGAACTAATAATTTCAAGTATAAATAACACCTGGTTGAATTCTCAGTGTTATCAGACTAAAGCAAATTTCATAAATCAGCTCTGATGTGATAAAACATAAAGAAATTAAATGTGTCATCATTCATACAGTTTAGAGGCTTTGTGGTCTAGTTCTCACTTATTGTGATGCCATTTTTAAACTATAGCCTAGCAGAGCAATTCAGACTTCGGATTTTTACAGACCTATTCCAGGCCCCAAAGTAGGAAGCTCAACTCCATCCATAGCCACTGCAAAAGAAAGGCTCCTCTAGGAGCTAACTCAGGAGTTTAACTTCGATGTGCTGAATTGTTCTCTAGAGTATCCCCTAGACAACTGAGTATAAGACAAGTTTCCTAAGAGAGGCAGCTAAGTTATATGCCAGCAGCTATCCCATAAAAATACCTTCCCTCTTTTTGATTAAAGCCTAACTTGAACTAACCGAAAGTGGCTTTGCACAGTGCTACTTTATTCTGAAGTTCCTTTCTCATCCCATAGAACACAAATTTCCATTTTCCTAAAGAAAGAGAAGTCTCCAGTCATAAATGTTGCTGAGATAGAGTCCTGCATAGGGAAATTTACCTTAATTGGTGTAGTAATTTCGGCTTAGATCTCAAGTACATAAGATTACTTGTGGAAGGAAAACCTCATTTAGGGAAAATATGTAGCACAGGACTGGTACATCAAAACTACTCCCATGCTAATGTGTTTCAGAATATGATCAAGATCCACTGTAATACCATCAGGCTTCGTTTCATTTCCTCTCCTGTTAGAAATATGTCACAGAGCCTCATGCTGATATTTATAAACCTAAATACCAATTTAAATACTTTCAAGGATAGTTTTTCCATTTATTCTTGTGTCAACACTATCCTTTTACACTACAAGCTTTTTTCCTTCTAACAAAAAAAAATTAAATCCTCCCCTGAGCATATGCTTTTTCAGATGCAGCAATTTCCATAATTTTGTTCCTCTCAGCCATCCAACCTTTTTCTTCTCTCTTCAACATCATCATCCTATGTGAAAGGAATGCAAAACATTTCTTCATTTATTGCTACACCAAATTGTCTTCAGTCTTGATCTCATCATTTGCGCAACGCCTGCTATTCTTACATTTCTATTTATATATTTCTTATATTTCTATTTATTTATACTGAAAAAGCTTTTGGTCTCTGTTTTACTTGCCAGAGGAATATTAAAATTTTACTTTTGGTTAGTTTTATATTATCTCTCTACTTTTTGACTTCTAATCTGTAGTTTTCTATGGTGATCAACCCTTTTTTTGACTCCTCTCAAGCTTTCTTCTCACTGTGAGTTAAGTATATGCTTGCTATAAATTTCTATCAGGCAGAAAAAAATTTGTTATGGGACTTCAGAATGTATTAAAAGATACATGACAACGTGCTTTTAAATTCCATGAAGAAGCAGTAATGCAATCATATTATGAAGATCTGTATCCTATCCTTCAAGCAGGTGACATTTTGGTGAGTAACAGAAGTTTTTGCACTTAACACATTTATATTTCTTTTAAAAGTGGCCTGTGAAGCCAAAAAATGGAGAAGCAGAGGCACAATTTGGGACAGGGAATACCTGATATTATACAGGACAACCAACAAGTTCAGAAAATTTTTATGAGACTGCCAATCTTCAAAATATTTTAATTTAAGTATCTTACTGAATAATGATTGTACCAGCTTAAAACAAATGTCCCACTAGCCCAGCAGACACTCTTTGACAGTGGAAAAATGTGGCTGCCCAAGAAAAGGTGTAAGAATTGGTTAACAATATATGATATTTCCTCCTGAGTATTTCCTCCATCACCGGTCACTTGAAATACAGTTACTGCCTAAGTTAGAGGTAACCGCTAGGGTTTTATTAATCCCCTGTGTATACCTGTTTCATGCACTTGTACAGTTTCCCTAGAAGCAATATAAACTTTTAGTATAAACTTTTAGTATTTATGACATATTGTGGTAAAGAATTCCCTGTCTTACATATACATTATTTAACTTGCTCCTACCCCTGCCACAGTATCCAAGTTTGCTTTGAATCTGAAATTGTGGTCCAAGAGACTTGCCAAAAATCCTAAAAAGTTTTTTAAATGGTCCTTGGTTTCTGATTGTTAGTCCCCAGGGCATCACATTATCCATGTTGCTGGCTGTCAGATTGCAGTCATTACACTTTGACAAGAAAAGAATTGATTTTGGAATTGGTGATGTGTTCTCCACTCCACCAGTGCTCTTCTATTAGCCACGGTAGCATGCACCAAATGCGTGTTGTTCTGCAGAACAAAGATGTATTTACCCCACATGCACCACAGCACTGAACTTCACAGGCTCTTGATGCTTTCTGTCCCTTCCACACAGCTCAGCAGGGAGATTTCAAAGTGTATGGTCCAGCCTGTGTTCTCCATTCATTTTGCCAGCTTCCCAGGGTATGTGAAATAGCTAAAACTTCACTGCAGTGAAAACACTACATCAGTAAGTGGTGAGCAGTTCCTAAGGTTAGAGGAAGACTTCTTGACAGTTTCCCAGGCTGGATGCTTGGGAGAACTTGTGGCCCTTGGTCAGTAAAAGCATTATCAATATTATCTTCAAACACAACAAAAGAGAAACAATTCCTAAAGAACAGTCCCTCTGTGTGATAAAAATTTCAGGTGTTGCAATCTTTCATTTACTTTGTAAGATATCTAACACTAAAATTAAAATAACTCACTGTCACTCACTGTCTTATATTGTGGTAATTTATTTCAATACCAAGGCATCAGCATTATGCTTTGTCATCCTTTCTTTATCACACTAAATTACATCCAAATATAATTTAGGCAAAGATTCCTTTTTTAATTTCTTTTTTGTTATCCATATAGAAGGGCTCCCATGAAGCAGACAAGCACAGTTCACTAAATTGGAAAATCCTTATCAGTTTAGCCAAAGCTCAAGTCTTTATCTATTAGCAAGGCATGCAGGCCTTTACATAATCTGGCAGTGGAGTTTGTGCCATTATAGTCACTATCTCAGCAGCTCTATGTCAGTTCACTTCTTCCAGGTATTTGAAGCTTTGCAAAGTTAGAGTTAACGTGGTCACGGTACCACTTCTTCAGATACCAGTATATGAAATTTCCTCTTCTCATGCCCTTTACTAACTCAAATAATATATCAGAACCAGGCAATATTTACCAGGAACCAGTTATGTCTTAGATTTTCAACCTGCAAAATTTTTCAATTCCAGATGTCAGTCCTTTAAGTTGGCAGAAGCCAGAAAGAGAAAACTATTTTCAATAGCAAAATAAGTATCTTCTTTTTAAGTGTTGGAGAATGTGGTGATGTCTGTTTTTCCCTACCCTGGCAGCTTGGTGACTATCAGGTGCAAAGATTTAAGACAGCAGCCTAGAAAGCTGATTAAGCACACTGAACGTACCTAAAGTTTAGTTAACCTAGATCCCTTAGTATCTAAACTCCTGAGTTAACCAAAAAGTTCTCTGCATGCCTAAACTTAGGCATTCTACACATTTGTTAACACCCTGCTGGAGAATTACTCCATTGCCATGCAGAGGTTAGACAGCAGAGAAGGCAGCAACTCCTTTTTTCCTAACAGCCCGGGGTTTGTATCTGCTGCCATGATTCTGGTCTTAGGAACAGGCCCTCCTCAGAGTGATGGCAAAGTCTTGAGGAGGGAGAAGATCAGAGGGTGGCAGCTGGAAGAGGAGGAGTCACGATATTTTCTCACACTGTTGAAGTTACCTGTTAAGCAGTCAGAGAAGCAAGAGTCATAAAAAGTCAGCTGGAGAGCAAGCAAGCAAACACAAGATATTAGTCTATGGAGTGGGGCAGGGGAGAGGGAGAGGTCCAGATCTGTGGGCTATATCAAAGAACTGGTCTTACTTTAAATCCAGTGACTGTATTCAAAATATATAAACATTTTGGCATTATGTGATTTCTGCTTGGACCACTTACTTGCTGCTACCTCCTATGACCCGATCTAACTCGAATTACACTAAGTCATAGTAAATACATGAATTTGTACATCATTAATCACAGTACATTTTTTATGTCTGCAAAAATCATCTTGCTGCTCAGAAAGCATTATGGAAATGACCACGTCGTACAACTAACCTCATTTTCCAGCTCTCTCTGTCACACTAGGTTATCTTTTGTATAAAACTATGCCAGAGCCTAGGAAAGTAATGAACACGTTTCAGGGTATTTTGGGGAAATATTTCTCTTGAGCAGAACTTGTTTTGGTTCCCCCCTCGCCTCCCATAAAACAGGAATAACAGAAAGTTAATTAACAAAAAAAATCAGCTATACTTGTGAAAAGGTGTCAAACTCTGTTTATGCCTACTATATTAAAAAAATACAAGTTTAGACATATTTGCCTAAGTAATACTACCCACATGAATAAACTATTCTAGAATAACGCTAACTTTGTTTGATGGTAGCTATTGTTTTTTTTTCAAAACTCTTGTAGGTAAATTATATGAAGCCAGTTTGCAAGAGTTGATAGACATCATTAGCACTTTGCATTACCTCTGCTGCTTCCATGTATTGTAGTGACACATTTTTAAGCACAAATAATTCTAAAAACACTGGCTAACTGAAATGACCTGAATAATGGCAGAGTCAATAGTGTAAGTGCAATAATTGCTCAATTTAGCATGTATTTCTACTTAGGCTCCTCAATCAATAAGATATCTGTGATTTAAAAAAAAAAAAAAAAAAAAAGCATCTACCTCAGAAGTAAAGAAAATAGAAGTACGGTCCTGCTAGGGATGCCTAGATTTGCATTATTAGGGGTCACTGAGAAATCTATGCTGCTTGTGCAATAATACTGAAACATTATTTGCCTTCTTTCAGCTGTTCGTTGTATTTCAAAGAAAAATTTAAAAAGATCCTCCAAGTCTACACTCAGAAACATATAGCATTGTCAGTAGGTATGGACTTGACTTGACTATCACCTTAATTTGGCTTAGGTATTAGATTGGGATTCATTTAATCTAAAAGTCTAATTGTTAACTATACTCCTTCCCCAGTCAGTGAAGAAAGAGAGAGAGGATCTTCAAAGGACAGTTCAGCCAAATTATCTTAGGACAGATTCAGCTCCCTGTGAAGATGACTATCTCTTTCCATGGACCACAGAGGAAGCCTGAACAGCTGGCTTAAACTAAATGCCCAGCTTGGCAAATTTTAAAGTTTGGTGAGATGAGGCTCACTCCAGGTACAGGAATGGACTGAGGGTTATCATTTTACATCCTGTCCCATTAGCCCTTTTCTCCAACAGTAATTACACTGACATTATATTGGTACTGGTTAGAATGAGTGAGGAGATCAGACTTTGGGCTGAAGTGTTTAAAAATTATTGCAGAGGAGTTCTTGGGAAAGCTCTGATTTTGTACAGATCAGTGGTAACTCTTGCCTGATCCTTCCAGAGGCGATGCAGAGTTATGCTGTCCATAACCTTACTCTGTGTCTAAACAGCACATTTCAGCCCCTGGGTAATAACAATAGCAGATGCTTATTATATTTAATTATTAACCATCAGCTCTTTGAACTTATCACCTTAGTCTCTCAACACCTGCATGATGGATGGCAAAATTCCTGTAATTTCAACTTCCATCAGTCAGTAAGTAAAAGGTGAGCATCTGCTAGTGCTCACCAGTCCCTCAGGACTATCATTATGATTGTTCCTAATGGTGTTTTACACAAAATGAGTTAGAGTGAAAAAGGCATGCTAGGTTATTTTACACATATACAATGTCAAAGTATTTATTGTCCTGCATATGGCAACTTTAAAACATAAATAGATAATACCAGTAGAACATTTATTATTGCATTTAATATTCATGCAGTGACATAAATTTACATGCCCTTCTAAATGCTTTTGCACTTTAGACTTGATCAAAAGCTCTAGTTAAAGAAAGGAAGGAAAGGTAGGGAAGTTGTGGGGGAGCTGTACTCTGCCCTCCATTGCTATTTCCACACTAAAATTTATGTCCACACCACAAAGTGAAGAAAATCATCTTCAAAAGTGGAAACAAACAAGGAAAGTTCTCACAATGCCATAAGAAAGCTGGTAAATTCTGCTCAGAGGCTTTCTAACTGAAATAAAGGGCCTACAAACATGGATATGTTGCTTTCAGGACTTGGGCTACTAATACACCTGCATTGGCATCTAATGCACATGCTCTGCCTCAGCGCACCCGTTTGGGTCAGAACACCTGTACTCTCTTTCACTGTGCCACAAGGAAGAGTTTGGAAGGTACCTACAGCAGCAGCCAGAGTCTCGTCGAGCTGTCCACTTCCACCATGTTCAGCCACAGGGGAAATTTGATTCCTATGTGCAATGCATTACAAACTTTATCATTTAAAATCTGATTTTCTCTAAAGTGTTTTCATGAATTAGGCCAAAATAATGAAGCAGTTAGCATTGGAGTCATCTGGGAAGCTTTCAAGGCAAATACTGCCACGTTCTATCCCAAGGCTACTCCCCTAAAGAGATCTCATTGCTAAGAGAATATCATATTCCTTTGCCTCATGCATGATGTGAAAATTATCAAGAAAGTTACATTACTTATGTCTTACAGGACTCAGTAATGAAGCTTGGAATTCAGGTGACTCCCATGCAAAATGGCAATGTAATGGCATACTGGTACACCAAAGGAATGTTCCAAAAATCCAGTGAGTTGTGAAGAGCTGTCCTGGTTTCAGCTGGGGAGGGTTCCATCTACACATCATGCAACTGATGCCACGTGGAGTAAGTGGGTCGCACTGATCACACAACAAGCTCGAATACGAAATCTCAGTTGCCCAGGAATCTTGGAAGTGATCATGGACTGGCCAGAAGGCAAAGATTTCGGAATATCACCAGAGGAGGAGGTGACACATGCTGAAGAGGCCTCACTGTATAATAAACTACCAGAAAATGAGAAGAAATGTGGCCTGTTCACTGATGGATCTGGAGAGATTGTAGGAAAACATCAGAAGTGGAAGGTTGCTACATGACGAATCACAGAAGCCGCTGAAGGACAAGGTGAATTGAGCCAGTTTTCAGAGGTGAAAGACATCCAGCTGCCTTTAGATATTGCTGAATGAGAAAAATGGCCAGTGCTTATCTCTGTACTGATTCATGGATGGTGGCAAATGCTCTGTGGAAGTGGCTACAGCAATGGAAGCAGAGCAACAGGCAGCACAGAGGCAAACCCATCTGGGCTGCCTCACTATGGCAAGATATTGTTGCCCGGATAGAGAAGTTAGTTGTAAAAGTATGTCACATAGATGACTACGTACCTGTCAGGCCACTGAAGTATATCAAAACAACCAGCAGGTGGATCAGACTGCTAAGACTGGAGTGGCTTAGGTGAATCTGGACTGGCAGCATAAGGGTGAATTATTTATAGCTTGGTGGGCCCATGACACCGCGGGCCATCAATGAAGAGATGCAACATATAGATGGTGGATTTGACCATGGACACAATTGCACAGGTTGTTCGTGAATGTGAAACACGTGCTGCAATTAGGCCTAAACCACAACACAGGCCAAGCAGTTAAAACCTCTTTAGTACGGAGGATGATGGCAGAAATATAAATATGGGGAGGACTGGCAGATTGATTACATTACACTCCCACAAATCTGCCAAGGCAAGTGCCACGTGCTCACAATGGTAGAAGCATCCACCAGATGACTGGAAACATACCCTGTACCCCATGCCACCAGCTGGAACACTCTCCTGGGCCTTGAAAAGCAAGCTTATGGTGACATGGCACCCCAGAAAGAATTGAGTCAGACAACAGTACTCGTTTCCGAAACAACCTCAACAACAGCAGGGCCAAAGAACATGGCATTGAGTGGATATATCGCATTCCCTATCATGCACCAGCCTCTGGGAAGATCGAATGATACAATGGACTGTTAAAAACTACACTGAGAGCAATGGGTGTTGGGACCTTCAAACACTGGGATACACATTTAGCAGATGCCACCTGGTTAGTGAACACTAGAGGATCTGCCAATCGAGCTGGCCCTGCCCAATCAGAACTTTTACATACTGTGGAAGGGAATAAAGTCACTGTAGTGCACACGAAAAATATATTAGAGGAAACAGTTTGGGTTATTCCTGCCTCAGGCAAAGGCAAACCCATCCTTGGTATTGCCTTTGCTCAAAGACCTGGGTGCACTTTGTAGGTGATGCAAGAGGATGGGTAAGTTTGATGTGTATCTCATGGGGATTAGATTTTGGGTGAGAATTGCCAATGAATTAAACAGTATGATGTTAATTGCTAATCTAACACTATATGTCATCACTACTATGGTTGCTATATGCTATATCAACAGTATTACAGTAAGAATTGACCAAATTAATGAAGAATGAACTTTGATGAAACTGAGCGAAGTGCAGCGGTGATGGAACCAGAACTGGCTTCAGCAACTAGCACCCAGCAACTTTCTCGAGATCAACATCTTCAATCCGCAGATCGTGGGCATGGACTGTGCCAGATACACCAGTTGGGTGCTCCAGATGCAGCGTGCCACAATTCAACACCACACACATCACTTCTCCAGCCCTGAAAGGCTGTTATGATAGATGGAGCCCAAAGT
Source organism: Charadrius vociferus (assembly GCF_000708025.1). NCBI lineage: Eukaryota > Metazoa > Chordata > Aves > Charadriiformes > Charadriidae > Charadrius > Charadrius vociferus. The sequence continues at coordinate 970,828 of NW_009646966.1, read as the reverse complement.
TGTGGACTAAAGGAACTCAATGGACATTTTAGAGGGATGTCCCACAGACTAAGGGGATGATATCTGTATATGTATGTATATATATATCTATATTTCAAAGACAGGAAAGTGGTGGTGACTATGAAAAGTATAAGCCATGGGCATGACATAAATGGTATGGAATAAGGGGTGGATGCTGTCCTGGTTCCAGATGGGAAAGAGCTAATTTTCTTTTAGTGATTTCTGTGAAAGGAGTGTCAATAATTCCTATTGTTTTTAGTTGTTCCTAAATGATGTTTACACTATTCAAGGACTTTTTTCAGATTCCCATAGAAGCATAGACAGAATGATGGAATGACCAATGAAATATTCCACACCGTAGATGTCATGCTCAGTATATAAATGGGGGTTAACTCGGGGGGTGGGAATCTGCAATCACTGCTCAGGTTGGTGCCAATTCACCGGGCAATGAGAATGACCAGTGTGATTATTATTATTGTTATTTTTCCTTTTCTGTTATTTTTTTTATTAAACTGTTTTTATCTCAACCCACAAGGGTTGTTTTTTTCTCCCTGGCTCCTCCTTTTACTCCCTCTTCTCCCCACCCTTCTTGGTGGGGGGGAAATGGGAGGAGGGAGAGTGAGCAGCCACATGGTTCTAGTTGCTGGCTGGGGTTAAACCACGACAAGAACTGCCCATCATGCGGGCCATCATTATCCCATGATAAAATGGAAAAAAAAAATTGTCACTTAAAATTTGAACAGTAATCTCTGAATATTACACGTAAGTCATTGCTGGGTATAGAACAGAAACGTTTAGTCTGTTCCTGGTGCACAGCTGGCATACAGGCAGATGTACAAACACACACACAGATCAAAGCTGAAAGTAAATTTCTGGTAAGAAAAAAGTGCAGTATCAGGAAAACAATTTCCCAGCATTGTTACTCTTGCAGTAGGGATATAAATGCATGAAACCTCTGTGATTGCCCACCAGACATGCAGATATGTAGAATCCATATTGAAAATTCATTATTGGTGAAGGACAGGTTTACATTTTTTAAACACTTCAGTAAGTATATAAAACCTGATTTTTACATTCATAAACATATGAAAAAAGTATTTTCCTATTTATTAGTTGGCAAATATTGTAAGTGGTACAACTGTTTGTGATAGTTATATCCACCATAAGCAAAAAATTATTCAGAAAATGAGGAGATGATGTTAAGTGTTTCTTCAAGTGATAAGAAGATGTTTGGAAACCAGTTAATAAAAGTTGGGACTCAGGTAAGGACCTTCTTCAGAAAGGAAAAAGGACATAGCCGTATTTGATCAATTCTCTGGGATTTTTTTTCTAGTTTTCTGCTGCAATTTCAGGAAGAGTTGAATGAGTCTACAGTGGAGTTCCCCTCTCCCATTCAAGGACACCTCAGTGAGAGAGAGAGCTTTTTGAAGAATAACCTCCCTGGGGGATCCCTGGCTGTGAAACTTTTGTTCTGTGTCTTGAAAAATGCGAATTTCTTCATCTCTAAAAGTTTTTTCTCCACCTGATGAAAGAGGAAAAGAGGATGCTTGAATGCCTTTCTTGGCATTTTAGAAGGTCTTTACTGGTTACAGATCAATTAACTTTACGACAATGTTTCAGGTTATGACACAGTCTTTCAGAAGTAATTTGAGGGTAATGTCCATTTTTTTAAATGAATGTCCGGTGCACCTCAGACAATTAAAATAGTGATTGTAACACAATCATAAAAGTATATATCAGAGAACCTCTGGATAAGTGGTAGGATTAATTTTTTCAGATATACCTTCTGAAACTTCAGAAGGCACTCATGTGCTCTCATCAGTTACCCCACGTTGCAGCCTACTTTGAAAATCCCCTGTAAACATATTACATACTGGAAAAACCCTGTCAAATATCTGTGTAATATCATAAAGCCATCCAAACCTTAATTCATTTTTTTCAAAACAATAGAAGTGATAATGAGATTTTTCTCAAATCTATTTTGATCTTTCCTACCATAAAATCAAAAGAGAAAAAATGTTTTCTTCTTCTGCAGTATTTCAGCCACTCTTTGTCTTGCTTCTTACATAAGAAGCTGAATGTAGTTGTTTGCTTTTGTGTTCTATAACGTGGCCCATGCATTTTAGGACCTGAATCTGGGGGTTTTCAGAACATTCTGTGCTGCTCAGCCCTCTGAGGATCCCCAAGTAATCCAAACATAATCTCCAAATAAGTGACGGTGAATCTAAACTTTTCCACAGCACAGTTTATGCTGGTAGATATCTCAGACTAACCAAGGGTATAGAGATAGATTTGCAGTTTAAAATTTAATAGATTTTTTTTTTTGCAGTTCCTGACTGCATGATTTAAAATGGTCATTTTTTCAGCAGTTTTTCTTCCCATATTTCCCCACTAATGCTGAGTCAGAGAGTTCAGGCTGTTTAATTGAAAATGGAGTGACAGGTCTTTATAGCCTGATCGAAAATCAAGAAGAGTCAATGGGAGGATGTCCATTGACTTCATTTAACTTTAGAAAGCTGTACCAAAAGCTTGATGTAAACTCAAAGCACATTTATTAACATCATTTAAAATTTCTTCCCAACTCCTGCTATCTCACAGTCTTATCTAGACATAGAAATTGAGAGTTTCAGCCCTTCTTGGCTAAGAAACTAATCTTATTTTCCCTTGATTTTGCTAACCTTGTTTTTATAAAAGTAATCACGTTATGGCAAGAAACATTTGTCTTTATTAAAAATGAAATCTCTCATACTTATTAAAAGTAGCTAATGAGAGTAGCACATTAGTGCTGGGGGCCTGGTGCAAGAGTTGAAATGAGGTCCTTTTCCAGCCAGCTGCCATAGCCGTGCCCTTTCCCCCAGTCAGCGGCCTGGGAACACCACTGCAATGACATCACCAGCCCATTCAACAGCTCACCACTGAACTGCAGAACGCCCAATATTTATTTGCATCCCAGGTGTAAGAGAGAAATAGAGCAGTGACCCTAATTGTTTGTTGTTGTTCTGGTGTGCAGAAGCAGCTTTATGGGTTAACTCATGACTAGATCTACATCTTACCTGCACTACTTGTCCTCAAAATCAGCTCTTAGGCACTTGTAGTTAGTACTCCCTGAACAGAAATAGCTTTTTTTTAATACAAATTCATGGCCTGCTTACTTGCTGCATAGATAAATTACCATTCTGGTGGGACGGCCCATTGGAGTCAAGAGGAAAAGAACACTTCTTCTGAGTGTTGGGCTCTTGGAAGGCAGCTCTGCTCCGAGGTGACGTGGTTTCACTTTGGGGCTCTCCCAGTCTTCCTTCCTGGAACCTGATAACCCGTGCTGCAAGACACAATATGAAGCCATCTGATTCTCTGCAATAACAATGAAGATTCCAGATAGGAGGTCTTTAGGAGAACTCAAAGTTCAGGCCATTTTCAGTACCACAACCAATGTAGGCATAGCCATAAAATCTCTTGTGAATACTTTTACCCCAAGAGGTAAATCTCTCGATAAGCTAGAGGACAGCTAAGGACTGAGAACTTCTACCTGGTCTTAATGGTTTTATCTATTCCCTGTACGCACTGCCAAGCACCTACTGCCAACTTGTTGAGACAGTCAGGCATTGGGCACATGAGAAGCATCAAAATTAGGCAATCTAAAAGTCCTACCACAGTGGTAGAGTTATCAGCAAGGGTGTTCAGTATCCTTCTGATATTATAAAAGATTCAAATGAGATCATAGCAAGGATGAAGAAAGGTAAGTAGGTTTGTAAGAAAGAAAGAAAGAGAAAGGTTGCAAAAGGAAGAGAATGAAGACAGATTTCCCTCCATTTATGGCCAAACCCATTTGCGTGCAAATCCTCTTGGCTTCACAATCTGAGGACTGACAGAAAGTGAAAGTGTCATTGTCCAATTTTCAAACAGTAGAGCTAGATGGCAACGTGACAAAAAAAATAAATCCAATGTCATTAACAATATCAGCCACTATTATTTTACACAGAACCCCATCTATGGGTTCTTCTAATGCAAAATCCTGAGGCATCTTAACAGCTAGAATGAAATAAACAGATGTTTTCCTGGTTTTATTTATGTGTACAATCGAACATCACTAATTTGTACCATTGCATGGGAAGACCCATTTTAAATGACAGAGTAAATGAACACTTTTCAGATCAGAATTTTATTAATTTATTTTCTAATTGTCATTTGTTTTCAGCTATTTGTGGTAATACGTCATTATGCTGTTATTGTGATTTATATTAGTACTGTTGCTACCTCAGTAAAAATCAGTTCTTAAAAAAAACACCAGTATTCTAGTTAAATGATATACTGGGCCCTAGAAATAGACAAGAACTAATTAGTGAAGGAATCCTTTCTGGTGCGTAGGTCATTTTTACAAAGCATTTGGGAAAATGAATGTTCAAAAGTATGTTGTTCAGATGTCAAACACACTAATAAATGCTTTGGAGAAAGGCATGTAAAGTAATGTCCTGTTAATAATATTATGTCTCAATAAAGCTCTGTTAGTAAATCTTTACTGGGATATAAGAAAGTGATAGGTCATGTTTTAGGCTGAAAGTATGCTTCTTCAAAACACGATTTATTTTAGGCAATACCTACTCACTCGTATACACCCGTAAGTGTATATTACAATATTACAATGGTTCCCACTTTAACAAACAGCTAGCACATCCAGTAGCCAATTTTTGAAGTTTTGCAAAAATCATTTAGCCACTGAATTAGAAAGGTATTAAAAAACTGGCTTATTGTTTTTCTTTTCTGACCTTTGCCTAACCAGAAAGAAACCTTTTGCTCAATAACCAGTTTTTGCACCCAAATTTGTACCCCCATTCATTTTGTATGAAGCAGAAATGGTTGAATATACTGCCAATCCCCTGAACTATTTTGAGTGATGTGACTGATACAAGAATAAGATCATTTTGACTCTTAGAGAGCTTCCAGATAGCTGTACAAGCCACGTCCTGGCTTAAGAGACCTGCTCTTCCCTGCTCTGTTAGAACAGGTTACCACCTTTGTGAATGGCAGCTAAAGCTAGTATGCACACCTCTAACTTTTAGTGGCTTAGGAAGCGGTGTACGTTTGCTGTTGTTGCCTCGCCAGTGGGCACAGTAGCCTCTGGCAAAAAACCAAAGGGTATATTTGAGGGCAATAACCTCTTCATCGTTTCAGCAGTGGTCACCTAAAGGCACCCTTAAAGGTATAGAAATCTAGAAAAACTTTTTAGATTTAGCTTTCTAGTTCACTTAAAATAAATCTAACTGGTCTTTATGCTTGAATATTTTATCTGTTTTATGTATTCTATTAAATCACGTCTGAAGGCTATTGAAGTCTGAGGAATCTTTGAGAAAAGCATCGTCTTCAACACATGCTACACTTTTCTTCCTCTATGCCTATAAGCCCATATAGCCTGGAAAACATACCTTCTGTACAAATATTTATCATGTCTCGAAAAATAATATTTTTATTTTTTTTTCAGATCCAGACAGAACAGATGAAGTAAGTTCTGTAAAGAGTGAGTGCTTCGTGGCTTTAATAATGAAAAACAGAAATTTCATCTCAAGGATAAAAAAAAAAATCAGTTTCAGTTTGACATCAGTCCACGTTAATATTTACAGCTCCTGAGTGAACCTCTAAAGATTTGAAGTTCTAGAAATCAGATTTTTAAAAATATTACATTCAGAAATCAAGATTTTGCTTGAGTGAAGAATGCATAAACTATAACCACAGAGCTGATATGCTAGCAAGAACCCTAGAGACTGACTCATAGAGAGACTTACTGGCTATATTCAAACTATCTTCTTTAGGTGGCTCACATAGTCACTGTTGCGCTTAAAGACCAAATGCCTAGCCCTGGACCACCTTTCATTCTCTACATTACTTTTTCAAATCCAGCTGAAGAATTTAAAGCCAAAAGGAAAAATTAGATAATCTAATTAACTGCATCATATCAAAGTCCATTGAATATACAGTATTTGTTCTTATATTGACTGTAATAATTTACATTTGGCTAAAAACTAACTTCTGTTTAAAACGTACCTTCTAAAAAATGTATGGTCAGTCTTAATTTAATGACACCTACAGATGGCGAATCTGCTTAGCATTTTCCTCCCATGATTAGTCACTCTCTGTGCTTTATTTCTCTTTAGCATCTGCCTGGCTCTATGTAACAGACACTGGTTCTTGTTATGCATCTCCTTGCTGAACATCATATTTTCTCCCTTGGAAGAGTGTTATCCACTGCAGTTAAGTGCATCCTCTATCTTTTCTGTGATAAGTCAATAAGTGCAAGCTCTTTAAGTGTAAATGGTAGGGAGTTTTCCAGTTTTCAAATCAATTCTGTGGCCCTTCCTAAGCCATTGCCAGTTTTTCAAGCTGTCTACAAGCATCCTGTGTCAGCTTCCTCCGTGCATGTGAGCTATCTATTAACCATCTGCTTATACATCTTGGAACCATATCAGAGTTTTTTACCACGGGACTGCCCTTGGGAACTGGGAAATCATATTCTATTCTAAGATCATTGCTTCCAAGACTCACCTCACCTCACCTTTTTGTCCTCCGAGATTTAATTTTAAAACCAAATTCCTGCATTTGTTAGGCTCAACATAATAACAAGGTGCCCAGGTTACCAGCCAAGCTAGTGACCTGCTTTTACTATTATTTCTCATTCCACTCTTCCTGGACCAGTAACACTAATATAGTATTACACCTCTTCCAAATATATATTTCACACTGACAATTGGGTTTTTTTCAGACCCGTTAGTCATCTAGTTTAAATCCATGTGTAATTGACACTGTATACTGCTGCAGAGTTCTTTAGTTAGATACAAGGAAGTACTTACTTAACCACATTATCAGTCTAAAAATCTATATTTACCATTTTCAAACACAGTTATAATGTTATTATACAAATGAGTTTACTTTGATGAGACCTATTATCTAAAAACCCGATGTTGACTACCATTATGTCCTTAGCTTTGAATACTTTATGAACTGAATCCTGTCTCTTTTCCATTATTCTTCTGCACCTGGTGACACATTAATTTTACATTCACACAGTATCAACAATCTCAGATATTCAGAATCTTCCAAGGACTCCTATATTTAATAAATATTAATACTGTCAGTCCAGACACAACCTTAGAAGTGCAGACATCTTTAAAGTATTCCTTTTCGACTAATGAGCCAGAAAATACCTCATTCTGCTACATTATACTTGTCTTTGCAAACAAACACTCATATCTGTTGAATACTTATGTCTTCTCTCTCCTCCTACTAATTATTTTGTCATTTCTTGTTAAGAATACAATATATGCTTGTTTCTTCCTCTTGAATAATAACTTTCCTTTCATACTATTGTGGTGGTTTCCTGTGTTCCTAATATATTTTTAAACTTTGACTGTGATTTCATAAAAGAAAGCTATTTCTTCAGTGTCTTTAGCTTCCGTCATTAATTTTCTCTATACATTTCCACATTTTTCTGTTTAATATCCTTCTTTCTCAACTATAATTTCTTTATAGAATACATAGAGGTTATATAGATTTAAATATATGCTCTCACATTAACCAACGATAATTGGTGTAGTGAAAGAAAGGGAAAGAAACTTTGTAGGACCAGCTGTGTATCCTCCCAACTTGAAGTAATTATCAGGGATGAGAGAAAAGGTGTAGAGACCAGAAGAAACATTTCTCTTTTTCACCCATTTCCTTCATATGCAGACTTTCTTGTGAGTCCAGAAGACAACTTCTCATGGTGCCAGCTTCCTCTAGGGTTTTGAATCTTTCAGGTCCCAGGTGTAGAGTAACTTCTCTTTCCTTCTTCATCAGAGACTGACATCTTCCTGTGCCTGAATCTAATACTATTCTTACTTGAGTTCCCAAGCTGAAATTTTCTGAATATCAAAAACAAATTAAGTGCTTACTAGCAGGCCATATCTTTTATGGCACAAAAATATTTTACCAGAGTTCAGAAGCCTGATTGATAGGACATTTCCACAAAAAGCCTGTAGTTTACTCACATGGATAAATTATCAATCTTTGTCTTCATCTTTATGCAGGTGGAATCTAGTCTGAGTCCCTCAGATTGTGCGCACTGCACCAGGGTACTTTTGTTTTCCTTAATTGGAAATCACACAGTAATGATAGTTAAATTCTGTGCAAGTATCTTCTCTTAGGAACAATCAGTGATTTCAAAGCAGTTCACTACTAGTAGAACTATGATAAGAGAATTCAAACATCTATAAATATCCTATTGTCTTTGACTTGCTGCTTTTTTGGTAAAAAGAATTGACGTTTTCCTCATTCAACAGATGCTGAAGACAAAAGTAATAATACATTTCATTGCATTTCATGATTTCTGCTTGTGAACATTGTTCTTTCTTTGTTCAAGATAAGAGTTCAAGAATCACTGCACGCTTTTGAATAAATATTCACTTTGGCTAGAGCTGATATATAAATCTCTCCTCTAGAAAATCTCTCTAAAAACTGGTCTAATTTACCAAATTTGAGGATTGCAGATCACTGGAGAAAGTCTTGCCTAAAATGCAAAAGTGCTAAATTACTTAAAAACTTGATGTCTTCATGATGTTACATAAAATTATGTGTGGATAATACTTTATAGTAACTGCATTACAGTATTCTGAATGTCTGCATAACTTAGTAATCAAATATGACTGATAACCTCTAGGCACACAACCATCCTAATTTATTCTTGCCATTTGCTACTGTTATTCAATCCCTGCCTGCCACATCTATCCTGGCTTCGACAGGTTCTACTTTGAGGTTATAAAAAAGTCTGAGATAGGTAGAACACAGGAAATTCAGAACATCAGCAAAATAGGCAATCTGTAGACATGTCACAGCAGTGTGGAACACAGGGTGAAATACATATAATTTAGAGTAAGAAAGCCTCCGTATAACATCCCTGAATTTAGAAAACTGAAGGACCTACCTCACTAAGAAACAAACTTAAAGCAATACAGTTTTAGATTTTGCATGTCTGTGACTGTTCAAGTGCTTCTTAAATGAGCATTCTGTAAGTGTTATTCCCAGCCTGAGACTACAGACTTTTGTAATATTATAGTGCCTGTATTTAAATTTAAAGGTTCAGAGTTTTTTAATTATTCTGCATTGGGACTGGAAAACAATTACAGTTCCGTTTGGTGAATTTCCTTCTGAGATGGCATTACAATGGAGTATGGAAGCCTCAAGGTATTTTGACATAGAGGCCGTAGTTTCAAGTTTTTGTGACATCTAGTCTTAGCATTTTCTTAATATTGACTAGATAAAAACTTTGGTGGGAATATCAGAGAGCTCCAGAGATGACCTGCCACTTGCTAAGAAAAGCATTTTATGTAATAATAGAAATACTGTCTATAATAAGAGAAACAATTTCACAAGAAGACTTCTGTGCAACATGAAGCAATGCCTTCATTTCAGCAGCTCCATTAGCAAGTAAGTTAATTAATGTCATTTTGAACTCCCATTAGGTGTTTAAGAGAGAGTTGCAGGTTGAAAAAGTCAGTAACATACTTGAACAAAAAGTACTAGGATAAACTCTCCCTTTCCGAGGCCCAGTTAGACAGATGGAACAGATGGAAGTTCTTGCTCTGCTCTAAGCACTGGACGCAATTCCGCCTACTATTGCTTCCCCACCAATGACCTCTGTCAAGACTTTTATTCACTGCCTTCTGCTCCGGTTGAGATCCTTTTTGAGAGTGTTGGAATGCAAGAGAGAAAAAATATCTGTCCAACTATAATAATTTTTAAAAGAGCACTTTTTTTTCTGATTTAATGAATGCAATGAAAAAAAGACAAACTATTTGCTAGTCAGCTGAGTAAAACATTATCATTTTCCATGATTCAGTGTGTGAGAGTTTACAGAGGACTCAAAAGTTCATCCCAAATGTTTTTATGGAAAATCTTTTACTCAACCATGAGAAAGACACTAGTTTCTGTAGTTTCATCTCTCATCACTTAGTTCCCCACCTTTGATTTCAATCCCTTGTACTTTTATGCCTTATAAAAATTGTAAGCACATTGGGGTGCAAATAAGTCTGTCTAATTTGTCTATAAAGCACCATCCTTTCCTAAGGCATTGAATGAATTATATATGATAGAGAAGGTGTTTTCAAGTCAGAGGGCTTAACAGCAGGCCAGTGAATTAAAAAGAAACGAAAGTTAAAAAGACCTCCCTCCTTTAAGCCAAGTTGGTCTTCATGGCCAAGATACGTTTTTTGTTTGTAAGTATTCAGTACAAGAAGGTTCTCCCTTGGTGAAGTACTTCCTCTCAAGATGGGAGAGCTGGCTGCATCATCAGAGCTTACACTGAGCTTTATGAACGCCGTGTAGAGCACAACTAGGCTAACTAGGGCAGCAAGTGCATCCTTCAGAGCAACATCTAAAACTGAAATGTAGTCACATTTAAACTGCAGGAGCAGAAAGGAAACGGAAACAATAGAATGGTACCCAATCTTTTTGCTTACTTTTCCCAGGAGAAATGGTTGCACAGTTAATGTGATGTGTATTAAACACTCCTCAAGTACTTATTTATCAAACCTGTGTTCAAAACAATCTGCTAAAATCCATTTACTCAGCACTGCATAAGCATTAACATGCTTCTCTCGGACTTTCTTCCCATCCTTCTAACTATATTTCACCAGCCAACTCTTTTTTAAAGCATGACAAGACAAAGTTCCTGTATTTCCATTCAAAAGGTACTAGATTTGTTGCAGAGATCATGTGTACAGTTCATGCCCAAAAGCCCCCATGCATCCAGAAAGCATGTCCCATAGAACTGATGAGTCATGTGAAGGGGCCATTTGTCCTGGATTTTTGGACACCCAATAGCCTAGTCAGACCTATAAATTTTGATTGTAAGTACTTTAGGGCAAAAATCTGTCATTTTAATCTGTTGAGAAAGCACTGTTCTTTCCTAAGGCGAGGTGTGAATAATACATGACAATTTAAAAAGGAGCTGTTTGCTACTGTTGCTGCTTCTGCAAAACCTCTAGATTCTCAGACAAATGACCGAAGTACTCTTAATGCACTCAGGCTATATTTTTAGGTGCAAGGAGAGGACATATCCTCTAAAATTCAGACTTATGACAAGTTAAATATGCGGTGTTACCAACTAAAAATTCTCAGGTTATTTGGTACTCTATTTAATATCATGGCTTGTATAGGCAAAGAATTGCAGTTCTCCCTTTAATTTCTTATGAAGTGACTAAATCGTATTGAAAGCAAGTAGTTATATATTGAAATGCTTTTGTAGATACAAAGTTACTCCTCCCAGTTGCAAAGAAAACCCTGAAAATAAAACCCACCTTCAAAAAGCAAAGAAACAAACAAAATAAAACAAACAAAACTACAAACCAGAAAACAGAAAGCATATTAAATTAACCAATTTAAAACAAAACCAAACAAAAGAACCCCAAAATTTAGCATATTTGTTTCTTAAATTTCTTCAGTTTTCATATTTCTTCAGTAACCTTCACCCCATTACTTAAAAGTACACTGCCAAAACCAGGCATGAAAACCACACAAACATGGCATGTTGTTGAAATTTTCATAATGCACCAATGATAATGCTGTAACTTGTGGATATTGGTAGAAATTGGTTACTAGAAGGACATCATATGTCTATGCGTCTGTACACGTGTGTGTCTTCTAGAACATTGCTGCTTTTCTAAAGTGAGATAATGATTGTTATGTTCAATTAATTTAATGATTCATTAATCATTATTAATTACATAGATGTAATGTGGAATTGCAGAATAAGGAGTAGAGCATGTTGGAATATGTATAAAAATAGACACAAACAGACCCCAGAGTGAGTAGAAAGAAATCATCAACATTAACATCATTCTCTTCCTGGCAAAGAGGAGGAAGAAACTCCCACAATGAACCTACTTCTCCTGGTGAAGAACTTTGAATACTGATTACTCAGCATGAAACCTTCCCTTCGTCTTGCTGAGGAGCACAGGAAACACAACACCAGAGAAAGAGCTAGTTATTAGGAAGTTTGTGTATATCAATTTTACTTGTATTACTACATTAATGGCCATAGTAATGGGATAATTCAGATTGTATCTGTTAATACCATTGCACATAGATTAATAAATCTTTGACCAAACCATTAAGGCTTTAATTTAAAGTATGACTTCATATAGAAGCTGTGTTTCCTTAGCCCAAATAAATGGTGCAGATCTTTGTATTGGTTGTTAAATGTGGGTGCACCAACGTTCACATCACCTCTGTTTATGAAAAGTCCCCGTTTTCATTATAAACCTTCGGAAAGTCTTGGATAGCTTGTGTAATGCCTGAGGTTGTTTACAATATTCTGAGAGCTGGAAGTATCAGTGTTTGTATGAAACACATGGCAATAAAGAATTAAGATCCATTTCATAAAGAGGCTTCTTTATTTAACTTTGTTTTATGAGTGGGCTGTGAGACATCCATTTTCTGCGTGTAAACCCTTTGTAAAGCTGCCATCTAATCACTAAAAGATCATAAACTCATTGTTCCAATACAAATGAAAAGAAACAGTGGTGCTTCATTTGGCTAAGACAGTTCTCCAGAAGCCCCAAAGGACAGAGCTTCCAGAGGAAAACTCATGTCCATCTCTGTGGATAAAAAGCAGAACTATCTCCAGTTACACCTGCATGCAGTCTCTACCCAGAACACAAGGAATGGCAGTGACCTGAAACAAACAGGTTGTAACAACAGAGGATTGAAAAGCATCCCTACTTTTAGGTAAGATTTTAAGTATGGGAAGGATATAGGCCCTGTACATTACTATTCTGCCTTTAACAATAAAAATTAAAATGTTACATGGCATTTTTGTACTCAGGACAACGCACGGGAAGGTCCTTGTTGAAGCTGCAGTTGACAGCAGCAGCCAAGAAAAGCAGAACAAGGTTGAGTGTACCAAGCCGTTAAATAAAGTTCAAATCACTCTAGCTGGGTTAAATAATGGAGTTTCTGAACTGGACCAAAAGGGACTTTGCAAGAGATGGCTCACAGGCCTGCCCACCAACACAACTCACTGTCACAGCTAGCAAAATATGGAAAGAGAAAGTGATGTGGCAAATGAACCTGCATGTGCTGGTAACATGAGTAGGCTGAGAACCAAGTTAGCAGACAGTTGCCAAAGTCACTGTCAGGGGAATGTTTTAATATCATTTTTAGTCATATATTTCTGAGATGTGTTACTAAGCTCCTTCTGTCCTTAATAATGGTTTCCTTGCTTCATGTGAAGATTTAAAGATTGTGATTGGACAAATAAGGCAAATGTCTAAGGTAGGCGTTCAGTATTCCTGGGCAGAGACTTGAGGATGGTTAGCTGTTTGTCAGCCTGAAACCTTGTTAATAGCAAGTGGGTTACAGTTTGAGTGTGTTCCGTCATGCTGTAAGCTAATACAAAAGTTTACATTTCAATTTCTGAATCGGGCTGTAACAGTAAATTAACATTCTTATTAAAATTCTGTATTTTCACATATATATATAACTAGCTGTAAAGTTCCGCTTCTTGACTCAAATTTTCTACGCTGGGTGTCAGCCCAAAGGTGAATATTTTTAATTTATTTTCTTTTTGGAAAATGTGAGCAAAATCATTTCCCTTACCTATGCAAGGATTAAAAATTTCTCTATATAAAGAAGTTAGATGTTTTATGCATGCAGAAAGCATTTGAACTTTAAAAGCTGAAACTTACCAGGTTGATACAGAGGATTAGTCTCCAGGCCAATTTGCAAAAAAGAAGTATTAGGAAAATAAGAGTAAAAATCTAAAAAAAAGCTATGCAATGTGTAACTTAGTTACTGGTTGCAAATTCGTTTATTTTTGCCAATTACTTTAAAATTGTATCACTATTTATATGTATTCAGAATCAGATGTATGACACTGATCTTGCATAGGAGTACAGGTCTACTTGGTGTGTCCTTTCATCAAAGTATTTTCTGGTTCATAATTACAGCAAAGTACGTTCCTAAGTAAACTGTATTCCAGCAACAGTGTAAGTGTTCTAACTTCAGTTATTATCTATCCTCCATAAGAAGAGCAAATCTGTGTTTTGGAAGGCTTTGCATCCCTTAGAGTTTTGGCAGCTACTTCTGAGCACCATTGTGGCCTTTCATCACAGGTAGAATTGTTAAATTCCACCACAACCCTGTGGGGTCGAGAAACTGCACAGATCTAGAGAAAATTATTTGATGGTGCAGGTAGAAAATTAGCTTCCTATTCAAGTGGAAAGGAGAGGATTTAGAAGAGATGATTCTTACCATCTTCCCTAAACACAGAATTAAGATGTGGACCAGAGCAGTGGCATCTGAAATATTGAGATTCTTTTGTAGCCAATGGACCACTCAAGTTTGACACCTAAAGTTAAAACAGGTTAATAACTGGCAGACAGAGAGCACCTTGTCCAAGATCATGTGCACAAACTTGGCCAGTGACGCACAGGATGTTTGTGGCCTACAGAAATCTGACCAAGGATCTCCTGTACTCTAGCCCTCATCTCATCCCTGTCTTTTCAGCTACTCCCCTAACCACTGGCTCCTTCTCCAGCTCTACAAGATGTCCACATAGACTGCTGTTTCTTCCCTGTAAGATTTATGGTAACCATGGTCTTGGGCAGGTGGACCTTCCTGTCACTGTTAAGAAGGTGTTCTCACCTTATCTTCTCTTTCATCGCACTTCCCATTTCTCTGAAATAGATTGGCTCCTGAAGGTTTGCTGCAGGTAGCATAGCAGTCTTCCATGAAGAGGTCTTGTGCATGCTGGGTTGTTTCTTATGTAACATACAGTGTAAGCAACATGGAAGATGTAAGACTACCATTCTTAAAAATGCCACCTATAAATGTGGCTCTACACAGAAATTTTCTTGCCTGCACAGTACACTTTCTCACATAACTTAAGATCTGCCCTTTTAGCTTTTACAGGACTTTACAGGACTGACTGAACAAACTTACTGGAGCACGAGGATGAGCATCATGGGATAAATTGGACTGTCCAACCAGGTATGCATTTAGACAGATATAAACAAGGAAATAAGTTTTAGGTTCAGAGAAGTCACCAGAAAATACTACATGCTTGAATCAACATCGCAAAACAAGTTTTAGATGCTGCTAAAAAGCACTTCACCATTTTTCCCAAAAGTGTCCTGCCTCACAATCATCTGTTAATTCATTCTTGAATATCTTCATTTCATTTACATAACACAGGCCTTGTCACAGTGTGAAGTTACCTAAAATAGTTATTATGTCTTTGGGCAAAAAAAGGCAGACAGCAGCAGAAAGAAAAGACTGTGAACATTTAGATCTCCTACTGAGATGGAGATTATATGTCTGGTTTCCTAAATATCCGAAGTGAGACTAGACTAAAGCAGTGGTGTTTTGAGACCTCCCTAATTTTGTCTGATGCCCTCCAACTTACTTGCCTCCTATCAATACTGAGTTTACCCCAGTGGGTTTAATTTCACTCACTGTCACCATTCTTGGTGGAAGTAGGCTGAAGCATTCACATTCTTGACTCTATTTCTGACAATGATTTTTCCAAGGTTATGCATTAGAAGCAGTTTCAAAAGCGGATTTTAATTTTGCATGCCTTGATTTAATGTTGTTCATACAAGGGTCTGCAGGCGGATGCACAAAATTCGGCCTGCCTCTAATTCTAGAACTGTATTACACGTATATCTAATACAAACAATCAAAACTTATTAACACTTTAGAAAAAGCTGGCTTTAGTCATTCTCTTTTCCCAGAACTGAAGTATGTCTAATAAGTCTTGCCTTTCTCACAAAGGTATCAGAAGACTTAATTAATTAATGTTTGTAAAGTACTTTGGGATCCCTGTATTATTAAGTGTCCACTTAATGCTAGTCCACTTCTCTTAGTGACTTAATACTGCCAGAAGCTGTATCTCCTGCCAATTACCAACAGGCAGGCAGCCAAAAGAGCAGTGGCAGATACAGAACCTGTACCAGTAAAGCTCAAACAAGAAAACTTATTGAAGTAAATAGTCCAGAGTGAGGGACAGGAAGGGAAAGAAGACAAAACTGAGGACGAGCGAGGAGCTAAGCCTATCCTCTATCCTCTTTCACCCTACAGATGGACTTTGTCTCTACCACCTTTCTCCTCTTGCTTACTCTTTTCCTCTGAGATTTATTGGGACATTTTAATCCCTTTCCTTCCACCTTCTGCCTCAGAGTGCTCTCAGGAGCCCTTTTGGGAAGTCGAGTAGGATGCTGTTAGTTAGACTCACTGGTGTTTAATCCCACTGACTTGCTGGAGGGGCTCTGTCTCTTTCCTGGTCTGTATTCACCTAGGCCAAATCCAAAGCTCATTGAAGTCATTGACAGTCTATCCCTTGATTATGGAGGATTAGGCCTCTGTGCACTCCATGGTGATGCTAAAATTAATTCAATAATGTCTGTAGAACCCGCTGGAAAAAAAATAGAAATAAACTGCTATCCAAGGAGAAACTGGCATTACTATTTCCTGGAGAGCTGATTGCAGATTTGGTTTTTTGTCACAAAAGTAGGCATGCAACTGCAATGCCAGTGCAGGGAGCTATGCCAGTCCCAGGGCAGTGGAGGAAGAGTTGTGTTCTCATTTCAGTTAACAGAGTTTAGAATTTGTTTCATCAAAAGTACCCTGACAAATGCATTATTGTTTATGGACCGCTGATTACATGTCCAGCTGTAGACAAGACAGGTAGTAAGACAGGGCTTATCCCATAGCACATACTAATGAGGCTGTTCTGCATGCAGCTCCCTGTGGCCAGATGCTGTACTGGGATGGATGGAGTCCCACTGGGATTCTTTGTGGGTGCAGATGCAAACAGTCAGTTGCAAAATCACAGTTTAAGAATAATCTTTGTTGAAGAAAGCCAGGAATGAGTATCAAAAGTAACTGATACATTGCTTTGCTGATGAGGAAGGATTCCACATCTCACTCTAATCTGTAAATACAACAGTATATTACTGTGCTAGTTTTTGCCTACACCCTAAACATTCAAACCTTTGGGTACAGGTGCATGGTAGAATGTGTTCAGCTACCTCAAAACAACAATTTGAAAAGCCTATTGAGACTTCAAAATTTCAGAGACCATGCCCACGCAGTCGTGGCATCAGCAGGCAGCACAGCAGGGCCCCAGATCTATCTTGGCCAACAGGCTTCACCTAGAGAAGTAACATTGCTTCGCTCTGCAAAACAGTCACCTCTCATTGCAAAGCTGTCACTAACTGCTGCCACTCCTTGAAGCATCTCAGAGGCTGTCAGGAAGCAGACTGGCAAGGATGTTGCCTGCCCATTTGCCCAGGAAAGCGAGCGGCATGTGTTGCCCTGCAGGTTTAGACTTGTCTGGAGCAAGGACAAGCGATCGTCACCTCCTCTAAATGCTTTAAACATTACAGCATGGATTATTTGGTCTCAGCAGCCTTCAAAAAGCCTTTGTCATCCATCAGAAGCGGCCTCGTCTTTTCCCACGTGCCAAGCAGTGCCGTTGTTTTGTAATGAACAGCTTCCATCAGAGCGCACAATTTCTCATCCTGTCTGACTCTGCTGATCATTCTTGTAATTAAGTCTCTTTTGATTCTCTTTGGCAGTGCACCATCTGCACAAGAAGGCACACCTGGAAAGTGGTTTTCCTCTGGTTTTGCTATCCTTGATTAAACTCTGTTTTAAAGCAGAGAACCTTAATCAAAAGAATTGCCTGACTGGAAGTAGCTGCGCCTGTCTGACTTTTGTCACCAATTCCCTCTGAAGGCTGCAGGATTTGGATTTGCATAACAATTTCCAAAAAAGGGTGGAGGCGTAATATTTTCAGAGGATTTCACTGTTAGGAAAAAAATCAAATGGAATGAATTAAAGAGGAAAACAATAGGATACCATAGAAATTTCATAGATTTCTGTAGTAACTATTATAAAATCCTATAGAATTTATGAGAAAAAATATTTGCTTTTTGTAGTATTCTTTTATAACTCACAAGAATCTCATTCCTGAGTGAGTTAAAGAAAATGTAAAAAGAAATATTAATCTTTTAATAAAAAGCAAATTTAAATTGATGTTACCCCCATAATTTTAGGAACAAGAGGCCAGGTCATCGCTGCACCTCTTATAAGGCACCACATAGCTGGGCAACATGAGAACAAACAAAAAGTGGAATCTTTTCTAGTCTGTTGTCATTGATGAGGGGGTGAGGATCAACAAAACTTTTATGTTGTTTATTCTGTGTTGAACCAAATGCCAAAAGGACTATCAATGTGGGCTCAGATATATGTATGAAAACATACATGCATATATTCCACACAGGTCCCAGTGCTGCCTTCCAGTCCATTCCTGAACTAAACTACAACTCATTGCCAGCCTAATATCAAGCCCCATGCTGGTGCTCCTAGCTTATTACAGGTCTCTAATGGCTTCTGGTAGAGTGTAACAAAGCTCTGAGTTCCTGTACCTGTTAACAAAATGACAAGCTGCTTCCTGTCTCTGATCTCCCATCATGACCTCTGCACCAGGTAGAAAAGACAAGAAACTTTATCTTCGTCATGTGAAAACTTTTTCCCTGGTCATTTACAGTACCCAAAAGCAACTAGATAGAAAGGTTGTGACAGGAGCCAACAGGTATAAAAATAAAAACTGAAAAAAATAAAAGTACAGTTTCTGAAGTGAGCAAATTACCCAGAAAGGGGTGTTTTCTAAGTTTGCAAATAGTTGGTGCCAACCAGCCCGAGCTGCTTAACAGCAGTGATACAGCCTTAAAAAGCAACAATAAAAAAGCACTTAGTTTACTAAATAATACACTTTTTTTACCCTTGATGAAAGGCTGCTTCTTATCACACAGATATCAAGGCGAGCCACCTAATGGCACTAATTGCAAACCCCGTTGCTGTAATACTTAGTGCATGGGATACAAATTACAATGGATTCAAAACAGCTAGTGGTACATTTAAAAGAGGAATAATACTGAAATGCCAATTTATTAGCTTCTGGAATATGCGTGTGAGTTTTCATAAAATGTCTGCTAAGAACCAGCAAGAATCTGTAACACTGATAGCTTGGGCTGGGCAAGGCTTAGAAATAAAAGTAAGTACCTGAAAGACCCGTCACATTCTCAGTGGGAGTTATGCTATTTACATGGTTTGTAGTTCACATTTGTAGCAGTGCAGGTTATTCTTTATTTCTCCCACTTTGCATCCTTTCTCTGCAGCTATCTGTTCGCCAAACAAGTATGTTTCAACTGAAGCTTCCTTGACCTGATTTAGAACTTAGAAAATGTACCTGTAACAAGCCCAATTGAATGCTCGACTCCCACTTTTACCTCTGACACTCTTCTCCTCACACCTTCCTGACCAAGTCTAAATACATTCTTTCCCTAGCTAAGCTCACATAAGCACAATGACATGCTCACTAATAAATGGCCTTTTCTAGCAGCTTGTTCCTGTAGAAGAGAAGGAAGTGACTACAGATCAGAATGATCTGATTACTAATAAATGCCTTTTTCTAATATCTTCCTTCTGTAGACAAAAAGGAAGGAAATACAGATCCTCTGCTTTTGCAATACTGACTTGCACAGTTATTGTTTTTGTTAGGACCTGCACAAACTGGATTGAGTTTTGAAATTTATCACTCATTCACTCCCACCAAAATCATGGCACTGGCATTTCTAGTACCACATCTTCTAAACCTGCTATGAAACTGGGCAGTACTCAAAAGATCAATTCCTTCTCCATGGTATCACTGCTGTGCAAAAAAAGTGCAATGGTGTCAGGAAAACATGTGGCAGGCACATTTATTACCCACAGGTAAAGGAAAATGTTTTATGTGCCTGTGACTGCTGCAAATCTTTCATGCAAAATTGTTTACAGACTTAAAGTAAGCTGTATAAAGAACATCTCTTCATTCAGTTTACTTACTATAATGGGAATGCTTATAAATAACTATCTGGGGCTTTTTGTTTGCATACATTGCTAACTAGCAACTGTGAAAAATCATCTTGTATACATCAGACTTTACACAGGGTATATTGGTGAAACATCCAGCCACACAGGCATCAGGTTCTGTGAAGGTCTTTACACAAAAAAAGCTGCTAAAAAGGCCATCTCCTGTGAGTTGTTCCACTTGTTCTGTGTTCTCCCCAACAAAAGGCTTCAGGCAACATGGGATGCTGCTATCAGTGGGCCTTGTGATCAGAGGATACCTTCTTGACCCATGTAACAGCTTTTTTTTTCCTAACAAAGTGTAGTGATTCTGGCCGGAGACCATCTTACTTCAAGGAGGCAGTGATCCACATCACAGTCAACCTAAGTAAGTGTAGACGTGTGTTGTGCTGCACCTGCAGCATCAGGCTGTGCTGTGCTGCTCAAATCCCGTGGTTGCAGGACTACCTCAGCCAGCTATTCACAACACAGGGGCCTGTGGGCAGCTCCCACTCAGCACCCGCAACTCCACCACCCCAGTGGCCTTGCCTTTATAGACCAGTTCCGCAGAAAGTTCTCATGAGACCATCCCTTCTGATTGATATCAGAAATGACAAACAGAGCTGTTTTCTTGTAAGAAAATCATATACTGGCCCAAATGACTAAAAAAGGGAAAATGTCTTCATGGATGAGATCTGCACAGCAGGCCATGGGAAAGTCCACACAGGGTCTACCCAACACTGCATGAACGCAGGGTGCCCAGCATCTGAAACAACATCTAATTCACTCATTCTTTATGTCCCTCTTATTCTCTCTTATTGAAACAGATGTTTTATTAAGCCTTTTACTGTTGGGTCTTTCTTATTTTGACCCAGAAAGAACCCTCTCTCTCCCTTTCTCTCACCACTCTACCCTGGTGCAGAGCACAACCTTAGCTGAAACACAGTGGACCATACATTCTGCACGTAAGAAGACAGAAAGAAGCAAGAAGAGTTCAAAGTGATTGTAGTGTTGCTGGTATATGGTTAAGCTTTACTCCGTGGCATCAG
Source organism: Charadrius vociferus (assembly GCF_000708025.1). Taxonomy (NCBI): domain Eukaryota; kingdom Metazoa; phylum Chordata; class Aves; order Charadriiformes; family Charadriidae; genus Charadrius; species Charadrius vociferus. Next base: position 949,865 of record NW_009646966.1, on the reverse strand, counting down.
AATAACTGCAGGCACTCACTGAAACTAATATTGCAGAGGTCAGTGGTTCATATTTAATGACTGATAGAAAAAATAATTTGAATGGGATACAGCTACAAATGAGAATATCTACATTTAGATGTTTAAAAGTATGTTTCTACTTTTGATCCGGTAGTCTTAACTTCATAACAGAGGATAACAAGTCAGTTCACTCTAACATAGTCAGCAAGGTCTTAATTCAGTTGCCGAATGCACTGTGCTGTCTGAGGCAGCAAAGTGGGGATAGCAGATATGAAGAGATTGAAATTTTTCTGAGAGATTGTAGCCCAACTGGAGGTCAGAGTGTGTTGAAGCTCCCCATATACTGCTCTTGCTATACCATTAATTTGCGGAATAGATTCAGAGAACAAAAGACACACAAGCACTGTGTTCACCTGCACAATTATGTGTTTGAAACAAAGAGAAGTAGAGTTGTTATGGATCCCCTCAGAGAAAGCATGAGTTTCAGAGGAAGCACAACACCATAATTTTGCCTACAAATTCACTGGACATTATTTTCTCTATTTTACTTCTCCCCTTTTCATAGTATATTAATTCTCTGAACACTTGATTCAGAGTTAAGAAAACAGCGTAACAAGGAGAAGAGTTATGCAAAATTAAAGGTTATTTGTATCACCACCAGCAAAGTCACTTAGATGCTTAGAAGACTGTTAAAACTGATCTGAATCTCAAAACTTTTTAATGCTGCATTCAAAAATGTGGCTAGAACCTTGCTTCATTGAAGTAGCATTACTAAGTTTGGTAATAGAAGATCTGAAAAAACAGTGAATAAAGATGCTGTTGTTAGAGGGAAGAAGGGAGGGCAGAAAACAGTTAACTATTTCCTTCACCAACTTTGTTTTCAAATCTGGGGGGAGCTGAGCAATTTGGGCTGGTGAAGATACAAGGAAGAATCTGTGGAACTAAAGCTATTGATGTTGAAATTACATAATGGTGATCTGAACAGATACACCTTGAGAAACGAAGTTTACTTTCTTCATCATCTCCTGGCAAGAAAAAAAACGTAAAACAAAAAAAGTCACTATATTTTTTGCATCAGACAGTGAGATTTTTGTTGAAAACTTTACAGGAAATGCTGAGGATGGAGAAGAGGCAGTTTGAGTTTCACTATCGAAACCAGCATAAAATGAGAGGATATTTTAGCTTTTGAAAGGCAATCTGATAAGTGGTCCACAAAAACTCTATTTTTGTGAAAAAAGAAAAAGCTTTTTTTTCCCCCCAGGAAGTCATTACTCTTCAAAAAAAAGTGTCATGTTCAACACAATCTAATTAGACAAAGACTTTAAGTCTCCAGTAGAATAAGTTATTGAGGTAGAATAAGCTTTTAATTTAAATTTGAGTCTTACCATCTTCAGTGGGCAAAATACCCAGTCATTTCTCCATTCCAAGCTTCATGATGTCCCCTGCTGATCTTGTCACAGTTCTAAGTACAATTCTTATTAGAATCACATGCATGGTGTTCAACCTGGTCTCCTGAAGAGAGAGTGTATCAATGCAGTATCTCACTGCATATGAGATTGCCGGGTTATTCAGCTGGCACTCCCTAACACCTTCTGAACCCATTGATCAGCTTCAAGCCGATTTGCCAAAAAAGTCACCAAATTAAAGTTTTAATGATCAGTTCTATAAAAAGCAGATAGTCAGGTAGACATGAAACACTCTTCATGAAGTCCCAGTCAAAAAGAAACTTCAATGAAGAGCTACATCTTATTAAGCATCAAAGACTACATCTGTGATAGCAGGTAGTATAGTTCAACTATAGCAAAGAACTCGTGTTGGTGACCAGATAGCCACACTATACATTTAGTGTATAGGGATGTGGCAGAATTTTGAACCAGCTCTAATTTGGTCTTGTGAATGCAATGCCTGTTAGAAGCTATTTTGGGTTTTTTTCATCCAAAGGGCACCAAGTTCACAGACTCTACGATGCAAAACAAAGTATAGTAAATGGGCATACTGTCAGATTAGCTTCAGAAGCTCCTGAATTTACAGTGCACCCAGGGAACCCAATCAGAGACACAACCCCGAAGAAACCCATCCAACTAGTTCTACTGCTGTTTGTTCTATTCCAGCAAAGGAGACTACAAGGGATGAGAATACAAGTGATTCTCTCCTTCCAACATTTCTTGCCAAACATGAACAGAAATTCATTGACCGTGGAAGCAGTAAGGTACCAGTGGGAACTCACCAAAGAGGTAACTTGTTCCTTCTGCATGAAATCAGATTATCATGTAAGGATAATAAGAATAAAACAATATGGCCCAGGGCACCATCTGGAGAAATACAGAGATAGGAATACTAACCCTTGCCATGTTTTTTCCTCCAAATAGAATGGCACAACAAGAGTAGAAAATGAAAAATGAACATATTATTCCCAAAGCAGGACTACAGGGAAGACGAATTAATAGAGGAAGGGATTGGATATTCAGATACATATCTAAAATTGTGGAAATTTATCCCAAAGCTCCAAACATTTGGAAGATTTATGTCAATATAAAGCATCATCAAATTTTTCAGAAGAATATTAAAGTTAATAAGCTGCACTGGTGGAAGTCAAATCAGGCACTTCTTTAAATTCCTCCTATGCATTTGACACAGAGGGGTGACTGACCCACAAGCTGATGACTGCACCCTTCAAAACATGCTCTGGTCTCACCCTTATACAGAGGCAAAAATGTGAAAAATTGGCGATTCACTTGCACTTTTCTTGCCCTGAGGTACTGATTTAGTACCGAATATGTTCTAAGACATAATGCTCACACTTTTAAAAAGGTTAATGTTAATGGTAGTGGCCACTTAATTGGCCTAGCTTGCCTGCTGTGTCCACTCTCCCTCTAATAGAAGCCATGAGAAGTAACGATGCCTTGCAGTCAAATGGTCAGGCAAGATAAAAAACAATTTCCAGCAAATAGCCATTTATACTGAGGAGAAAATGAGAGAAAAGCTAGGGAGACAGACTGACAGCTCAAAGGCTCATCAGAGAATGAACTTTTAGCATATGGCAAGAAGCTGAAGGAAGCCGTGAGGTAAAATTGTAAAGATTGCTATCAGTTTTGGGGCTGCTTTAACATATTTTGTTGTTGTTGTTGTTATTTCCTACAGTAAATAGTTATTTCCTATAGTAAATAGCTGGTGTTTTATCCTTGGCAGATTTCACCTTCATTGGTAATTCAATGTAAGTGACATTATAAAGCCATAATATGAAACAAAGCCAATATGCATTAATGGTTTAAACTTCAAAAAGATCATTAATAACTTAAGTAATCCCTGAATTAATGAGCTGGAGTCTGCAGACACTTTTTGCTGTTTCTTCTCCTGTTCCTTAATGCTGAATTGTTGGACAAGAAAGATTTGTTTTCTTAGGGCAAATCACATCGAATGACTTTATCACGCTCCATCTTCCCCAGTGCAGTGGAAGCTAATGGCTTCTTCCGTATTCTGCTTAGATTTGATAATAAAAAGTTGCACAAAAGCTGAAAAATACCATATAAATATATACTTCATAATAAATTGCGTTAATTTTAATATAGCTGCAATTAGAATGGAGCAAGAGTAAAGAAAGGTAGTTCAAAATAGTTTTAAACAACTGGTAATAGGTTTTTCAGTATGAAGGAGAAGAATTCCAGCTGAATTACAGCAAATATTTAGTTTATGTAACAGGATTCTTAAAACCATTCTGTAACAAGACAGTGGGGTAGCTGGAATAATTCATATGTTACTTTAAACTTCAAGTTGCATCAGATGGTGATGTCATTACAGATATAAAAATATTAGTCCTATTCTAGTTAGAGTAATTATACTGCAGATAACATCTGCCTATGAAAAAGTTATAACTGAAAATGTAATGAACAATAACACCCCACACCCCACTGTTTCATTTGCATATTTCAGTTTTGCTATTTGTCTTCCGGATAAAATACGTATTTTCCAATTTCTTGTGCAATGTAGAAAAAGGAAGGGCCATCTTTTTCATTTGTAGGTATTATGTAATGAGACAAATACTAGTAATGGAAGGGAATGTGAAAAGATTATTTTCATTTTGTCGATCTGATGATGATTAAGGTTTTCTCCCTTGTCTTCAGAGATTCAGAAGGAAGTATTCACCGCAACTGCTCAGAAGGGGAAAGTGCTTTTCCCTTCCCGCAGCAGCTGCTACCTTTTCAGCCTAACAGCGAAACCAGCATTGAAGCTGCAGGTTTCATACCTTGAGACTACTGAATGGACAGAGTAAATTGGCTTGATATGGTTTATTAGCAGCAGTGAAGCAGCACAGTAAGCATTCATTCTATTCAACACAATAATAAGGTTTTTTTACGTTTATTTGGTGGAGATATTATTTAAATCTCTCGCTTACAGTGGCTTTTCCACAGTGACTACAAATGCTTTTGTGGGAAATTCTGACTACTTGAACAAGGATGAAATATACAAAGAATACAGGCATCAGGTCAGGAAGATTGTAACAGTTATTCATTTGGGGTTCAGACAGAAGCGAGTAATCCGACATGCTACAATTTTTACTGTGGCTTTTTTCTGCGTGACAAGCAGTATGCAGAAAAATAAGCAGGATATTGGCAATATATCTCAGGATTCAGTAGAACAGCTAGTCCCTTCTATTTCCATTAAAATTTGACTTTGGTGGGGTTACATTGATTTATTTCAACTGACGATAAAGTCCTTTAGACTTTAACAATTGTTATAGATGTAAATTTGAAAGCTAGAAACTGCCAGTGCTGGTTGGCTGGACATGGATTGGTGGCCTGCATTTCTTAACTCACCATGGATTTTTGGTGAGTCGTTTATTTTTTTCTTTAACAAAGGTAGACTTTGATGTTTTTCTTAGGGCTTGCTTAATGCTGCTGTACTGACTGCTCCTCAGTAAACAAAGATGGAAAAAGGACAAAGTGAACAGTGACTGCACTGTGACACAATATGACAGAGGCATTCTTTGTCTTTATCTCTCTACAGACTGGAAAAGATTAGGAAACTGCTATTTCATCCTTTCATCTACCTCACTGTCACCCAAACACTGCAAGATTAATATTTGGGATTTTCTCGAGAATTTTTATATTTATGTTTGCATTATAAAATGTGACTTCCCAACTGAACTATTTTCAGTTTTCAGAAGATGAAATCCCTGAAACCTTTTGACACACCTGAAAATTCCCACAGAAATAGATTTCTTTGTTCCACATTTGAAGTGAGATATAAAGCCACTTTTTAATATATGTCTACATGAGTGTAGTATGCATCTGGGCGCATAAGTGTGTATACATCCGTACACATATAAAACATCTGACTAGCTCTGTTATGAAAATGATGGTAAATAAGATGTCAAAACAGTGGAAAACAAAGAAGAGGAAAATTCATGTTGCATTACATATCTGGATCCATAATCATAAAACCACAAAACCCCATAGGATCATCCAGTTGGAATAAACCTCATAAGGTCATCTGGTCCAGGTCTTCCACTCAAAGCTTGGAAGTTAGGTGGAACTTCAAAGTTAGATAAGGTTGGTCCAAGTTATATCCTCTTAACATCATGAATTGTGAAATAAAAAAATGAATATAGGAAACTTAAAAAGTCACTCACTCCATCCCCTTGTGCTGAGGCAGCATTAGCTCTACCATTTCTGATCCATGCTTCTCTAATATGCTTTTGGAAAGATTTCTACTGCTTGTCCACCTTCTTTCAATACTTGACTGCCATACACTTAGAAAGGAAAAAATCCTAATACTCAAAATTAAGGTTTTAGAGCTCTGCTCTGTTAGCTTATTCTTGTCCTTCTTCCATAGTAGTCAAGCATAAGAAATTCATGCTGTCATTTTAAAATAAATCTTAAAGTTATACTATTTTCAGTAGGAATCCAAAACCTACTTCCTTCAGGCTACTTACAATTGTAGCCAAATACATTAAAAAACAGTAACTTGAAAATACGGCTTCAGAAATACCAGAAATACTGCTATTTTGTGAATGCAGGAATTGATTTTGCAGACTCTTATGCAAGTCATCCACATTTTCATTACAACTTGTAACATTCAACAAAGCTGACAGTTAGCCATGGACCCAAGAATTGTGACCAGAACAGCTGAAAGACGGGAAGAAGGTTTAAAAATTACTTTTTCCCCTATGATTCTTTCTGAATTCTTAAGACTGTTTGTAAACAACTAAGATTAGTTGAAAGAATATCCAGTTCACATCTTAGAGCATAACGAAGGCTGAAATGGAATCCAGTAAATGTTTTCCAGCTCTTAATCAAAACTCTTTTTTTAGACTGTAAACCAGAATATGGGTGCCATTAAAAAACAGACCATAAATTCTTTAAAAAATAAACCAAAATATAATCTAAAATAAGAACTGTGAAATTCTTAAAATTTACAGGAAAAATAATATAAGAAAAGTGGAAAAAAAAAGAGTACCAACAGAAAGGGGATCTTAACGGGGATCTTAATCTTCATATTTAGCACCCTGAAGAAATATTTTGTGCTACTGGCTATTCAGCCTATAAGTAGAGGTGCTACAGTGGCATCTGATAGCTCCATGCAACAGGTTTATCCTTAGTTACATGCAAACACCTGTTTTGTATATGCAGAAACCGAGAGTTCACAGTTCTGTAAGTGTGCCAAGTCTTTTATTACATGAATAGCAGAAGATGGATTTTACTGTCCCATTAAAAAAAAATGTTAACCCAGTATAGCATGAAAAGATAATATATCTGAAAAAATGAATCTAATTTCTCCCTTCACCTACCCAAAGTAATACTCATAACCAGTTCAAATGTTTTTTCCGTATCAATGAATCCTAACTTTTTAAATAAAATAAAGTATATTTTTGAACAAAACTCACATAGAATATATTCTTGGTTGTTATACAAACTGCTTGCTCTGTCATAGCGTTTAAAACCTGTTTTAGGACTTTGCTAAGATATATTCTCGTTGATACCTAAAACTGATCTTAACCCTTCGACAAAACTTTCCTTTGCTATTTGTCACTAGAATCCACAGGCTCTGGTCACATCTCTGTGCAATTTTAGTTCTGCTAAACCAGACTCTATGTGCCATGATTCCCAAATCTCTGCACAGTTATAAGGCTGAGAAGAAGAGTACTAAGAACTACTTTACCTCCATGGGATATGAAAGAGGAATAGAATCGTTCTGCTCCATCTTTGGCATCCTTTTCCCTGTCATATTATGTCATGACACCCTGCTGCACAGAGTGCTTTCCTCACGTCTTTTCTTAGGACATTGACAATACATTTCAGTCTAAGGAAATTTTCAGTATAAGGCTGAGCGAGGTAGCCCCCAAACTACACTATATTCCCCAGCTTTTATAGAATATGAACAAACGTAGCACAGTTTTATGTTTGAGAGAGAAACAGGTGTGGAACACTAAGATGTAGGTTTGGGGTTATTCATTTTATGAATAAATTACAAATAAAGATGAGGTCTGTCCCTCACAAACTAGATCTAATGCGAGCCAGCAGCAAAGGGCATTGCATTCTCCCCACTGCCTTTCAGTCCCAGAAGAGGACCTACACCTTACTTTCTTGGCTTTCACACACAGAATATTAATAAACTGGAGTTCATAGGTGCCCCATCATCTACTCCCGACACATATTAACAAACATAAACAACATACAGAAATCCTCAAGTCAGCCTTACATTACTGCTTAATCATAGTCTTCTTTTTTCAATCTCTCTATCTTCCCAGTGATTTCGCGCTCTGTGGGTTTGATTTTTAAAAGTCATATACCTTCCAGAGTTTCTTCAATGTTTTCTATTCTGTAGCTTGCCCACTGAAGCTTTGTGCTGTGCTGTTACTCCCTCACCTGCTCTTTCAGTTCATTGCAGGTTGCTCATTTTTTAACATCTCCTGGCTAAACTGGGGTCTACCAGGGAGAGTCTAATGCATTCCCATTGCTGTGACCACAAAAGACAAGCCAAACTGCTTCCAAATCATACAGAACCACTTTACTTGAGGTTTTAACAGGAAATATAAGTTATTAATGAAGCTTTCAGAACAATCAGAACCAGGTTGAGCAGATGTCTGCTACTCATATAAAGATAACATATAAAGCTGCTTGAAAATGTTTGATTTGCCTTAAGTAGCTTTTAAAAAAAATCCAGAAAGTATTTTATAAATGTTCTCAGATTTCTAAGCAAAACTGAAACATCAAGGGGGTTTGGGGTTTTTGTTGATTTGATGTTTTTTTTTTTTTCCCAAAAGAAAAAAAAAGCTTAAAAAAAGGGCAGAGAAAATTTCAAAGACTTTTTTCTCCATTTTTTGTCAACAAATTTCATGGAAATTAAAATAATTTCTGAAAAAAGTAGACTCATAAGAAACCAGGTGCTTGCAGCTTTTCTTTTTTTTTAATATATATTTGTAATTATCGTTATGTATTACCATATTACATTTATTCATAAAATCACCACATGATCTGAGGAATGAAAGCTGCTTAGCCCTTTGAAGAGTTTCAAGTAATAAGATATTTAATGAAAAAGCAAAGTATCAGCAGTCTGACATCCATTGCAAACACATGCCAGACATATACTCTCCTCCAAGGCAGATTTGGGTTACAGGGACCCTAGAATATTACAGCAGTTCTTTGCCAGTTATATTAATACAAAGTGAGTGAGGTAATATTTATTTTGAATATCACACTCTAAAAACAAATGTTTTGTGATTTTCATTATATGGTGATTTACCAGTAGCGTGGTAATACCTCACCACTGAAAGCAGGACTGGAGTCAGTGCAGACCACATCTGTTTTTAAAAGCTGTACTTTTGTTCCTTAATCCTGTATTCAGGGAATACTGCAAGTTCTGATAATCAGCCTGCTATTTCACTCAGACTTTGTTGTTAGAAATGTATTAACTTTTTCATAAAGCAATCTGTATTTGCAATTAATCAAGTGAGTTGTCTCTTTAAGATAGTAGCCTAGCAACTTCCCCAAAGCCAGGGGACGTCCCAGTTGGTGCTGCAGAAAGACACAATTAGTATCTAAAGCCTGATCTAACTTGTGCAAGTGTTTCAAAGCATCTTTCTGATTAAAAGGAAGGCGAGAAAGAAGTTTGGTGGAAGCTGAAAAAAACAGTTACATATAGGTGAGTATTCTTTATGTGCATGTGAGCTAAAAAATTTTTCAGGGCCAAGTAATGTTTTTATTTGTCTATAAATTATTACAGATATGTTTCTCATTTCCAAACAGGCCCAATGATGAAAAAAAGTAGTTGATTTTCTTCTCATTATTTTGCTTCATCTCCAAACTATTCAAGTGGAGCAAAAGTAGGATGCTGGAAACATGAAAATGTACTTTCTAGGGCTGCTGAACACAGAATCATAGAATCACAGAATGGTCAGGGTTGGAAGGGACCTCTGGAGATCACCTAGTCCAACCCCCCTGCCTGAGCAGGGTCACCTACAGCAGGTTGCACAGGATGGCATCCAGGCGGGTTTTGATTGTCTCCAGAGTGGGAGACTCCACAACCTCTCTGGGCAGCCCATTCCAATGCTCTGCCATGCTCAAAGTAATGAAGACCCTCCTCATGTTAAAATGGAACTTCCTATGTTCAATTTGTGCCCATTACCTCTTGTCCTATCACTGGGCACCACTGAAAAAAGACAGTTCCCATTCCCCTGGTACCCTCCCTTTAAGTATTTATAAGCATTGATAAGATCCCCCCTCAGTCGTCTTTTCTCTAGACTAAAACGACCCAAGTGCCTCAGCCTCTCCTCATAAGAAAGACGCTCTAGTCCCCTACCTTTGTAGCCCTACACTAGAACTGAGTGTGAACCCACCTAAGTGGATTATAATGAATTCATCTCAAGATGTCTAGACTCCCAACTCCATGCAAGACCAAAGACTTCGTAATTTGGGATTTGACTAAGCCTTTCACAGCTCCATGGCATGGAGTCTGGAAACACTGGGGTCCCCAGGGCTCTAAGGTGCCTCAATACCATTGCTCAATCATACCCACAGACTTCAGAAGTTTTGGCTGAAAATGGTCACTGGGCCACCTTTGTATGAGCAATAGGTAGGCCTTTGAACAGAAGCAAATGAAACCTCAGGGGCAGAGATATATTAAGGTCTCACTTTTGCACACACATTATGGACAGGTACATTGCATGCTTCATTGTTTGTAACATCTTCTTTCAAGTTTAAAACAGAATTCTGCTTCTTCTCCACCTTATAGCAACACAAAATGTTGTGTGTTACAATGAATAACGGTAAATATGCTTCTTTCTTCTGGGAGAAAAATTACTGCTAGCAGGTAATGGCCAACAACATACAAGACAGGCCTGTCTGCCTGTGCCTTCCCTGAATGTAAGTCTAAAGCTTTTTAGCATGTTCAACAAAGTGGACATAATCTGTCTGTGCAGACAATTCAAAGGATCACAGCGGGGGAAAGTTTTCTTAAATTTTCAGTTTGCTTTCTCTGAGCATCTGCCAATGGTCAAAAGCCTCAAGCTATGCAGGGCTAATTTTAAACTTTCAATTTAACTTCAGTTTATGTGGACTAACCTGAAGACGAGTTTTTCCCTCATGAAAAGTCACTTTTGTTGTTTCCCTGAATATTCAGCCAAGCAGTAGCTGAAGCTCCTGTTGTGAAATCTCCTTGTGTTCATTACCAGAGAAGCAGAACAGTTCTGATTCAAATTGCTGAAAGGATTTCATTTAAATCAATATATATTGCTTCAGGGCTTTCTGTCTGAGGTCAGGGATGAAGATTGTTGCAAGCAATAGTAACTCTCTACCAAAGTCAGAGCCACTGAACGTTGAGAAGCCTAGATGACTAGTTTGTATAATCACCTAAATTTACATGACTTGTATGAAGCTGAGGAGGTTTTTCTTCTTTCAGTACAGTACGATTATGAAAGTGTCCCCCTACTACACAATCCTTTAAACTTACGCAGTTACAGAAGTTATAGTAAGTGGCAAAGCTCTTATGCTATTCTTGGAAGCGATGAAGTTAAAATTATTAAGAAAAAAAATGTAATCTCTTTTTTATCTTTTAGAAGGACTGGCTAAAAAGTCAAATTCTATAAATCCAAGTTTGACCATCGGTGGATTAATACCATTACTACATCTTGCTACTTAACTCCTAGTATGTTCTCTGTGTCTTCCAGATCTTCTTCCAAGGTGTTATATTGCTAAAGATCAATGGACTGTTCATTGAGCCAAAGAGCAGACTTTTTATGTCATTTTAAAAACATTTCTTCAGAAAAGCTGGATAAGGCTCAGTGTTCTTTGCACAGCAATCAAAGACAGTTCTCTCAATTGCAAATAATCAATGACTGATTCAGATCCTAAAGCTTGACGATTTGTAAGGGATAGCAATCAATAATAAGAAGTTGAAAGGAATGGAAGTAACAAGAACTGAGTTAAATTTAAGAGACAGAGGGCTGACAGAGGATGTTTGCCTACCTGCTGTCTTCACCTTTGCAATTCACTTCCCAGCCTAGGCCTAAAGAATTCTACAGTTAGAGGGCTTTCAGACTTGTACCTAGGTATATGGGAAGTGGGCACATAACTGAAGAAAGATGAGCACATATGACGTAAAAGAATCAGGCCAAATGTTGCATAATTGGGGTCTTATTTGCTTAAATGCTATAGGAGTAAGATTATATTTATCGTACAGAATTATACTATTCTGTATGTGCAAAGCTTAGGATGTTCTCCTGATTACATCCTAAAGAAATGTGGATATTGGGGCTTCCATATGAAGTTCTAATACTTCCTAAAAATCACCCTAGTCCATCAATCTCAGTCATACGTACTGCAATGCTACTATGTTCCTGCGAATAGCATAAGTTAAATATGCTTCATGGGGACGAGCAGGGAAGAATTTTGTTTCATTATTTTTGAGTACCTGTCGTCTAGCTGCATTATATGACCCATTTACACTTTTGCTATCTCAGACAAGTTATACAGTAGCTTTAAAAGAACAAGGGATCACATCCTGGTGTTATGAATAGCACAGAACCTCTCACCCTTGAATTGAGTCATCAGGGACACAAGACAGCTGCTATCTTTGCAAACTAGGAGATATTCCAACAACTTCTGCATAGTCGCTCTGTTTAATGGTAACTTTCTTCACGAGCTCAAGGGCCTGTTTTCTAGTGTGGTATCATCTGCCATGACATGTGACACAAATTTATGAATGTTTTCACACACGGCATTAATCTATCAATTTCCAGATATCCAACAGCCCAGGCTGCCATGAGCCCGGAAATCTCAAACAAGTAAATACAGTGAGTCTCTATTCAATTGTGTCCAACCAATTATACCATGAATTTGTGCTACGTAGCTGACACAACATATTTACTAAACACAAGCAGATCAAAAGGCATATATACAGTATGCCCAAGCCATCACTGGTCTGTATCACAAGAAGGTAACTCTTTCCCAAAGCTTCTAAGGGATGTCATCTGAACAATGCTTCCATAGGAGGACACTGGAGTTGTTACAGGAACATAATCTTCAACTCTTGGATAATTAATTTCAGACGACAATGGAAGAATATAGCATACTTCAGAATAGCCCAAAATTGCAGGATTTGTGGCCATTTACCAAGCTGAACTTAAGTATCAGCACAAGTTACCTACTTTGTTTTCCAAATTCATTAGAGAAACTGATGTTTAAAAGAATATTAGGAATGGTTGTCAGACTGTGGCTTGCAATGCTATGCTAAGAAGTCCACAAATATTCCATTTATGTACTGCTATTGTAATATTTACAATCCAAATTTTGATAACTAAGAATTCACAACAGTTTCAAGGACTGACAGTGATCCACAGGTCCTCACCAGTAGTTCCCGTTAAGGAACCACTAGCTTGGAAACTGAGTTAATCTATCAGCTAGAAATACTGCTTTTCAGGTTGGGTTTAAAACATTGATAGGTCAATGGCATGGCATGTTTTCACCCCCTGTTCTGCAGATAATTAGGAGACTTTCATCTGACGAAAGCTGGCATTTCAGCATGTTGTAAGAACACCATGTTCTGCAGATGTAGAACCTGCCTATGGCAGGGAGGCTGGAACTCGATGATCTTCAAGGTCCTTTCCAACCTAAATCATTCTATGATTCTATGTACTTCTAAAAAGGCGATTTACATTATGAGTGCAATGGTAACAGCAAAACAAGTCCCTTGATTGTCAGAAGGGGAAAAGTTCTCACCTAATGCATGGCTGGACTAACAAAGAATTCTTAAAGTCCATAGTATCCGGACTTTATTCTTTCGTTTATTTTTTTTAGACCTAAACTACTGTTGAAACATTATAATAAAAATAATCATATACTTGTGTTCTTGCATCCACAGACTCAAGCAGTGATAAGAGTTGTTTAATGGAGTTGGTACTGGTATCGATCGCTCATTGCTTAAAAAGGAACTTGCAGGTTAATCAGATCTGCAAGTGTCTTTCTCATTATTTACATTGCTGAAGAGGATTGAATATTAGGGGGAGAGAGCAAGGTTTGCTTTGCCAGATAAATAAAAATCAATTTGTTGTCATTAGTAAATGTGTTAAATGTAGCAAGGTAACAAATCCTGCAGCCCTCTCAAGGATGATTTTTTCAAGACAGAGTAGCCTCTGAAAGGCATTAAAGACACGGCTGTGAACACGATACTATGTAGGAGGTATTGCTCGATCCCTCTTCTGGTTAATTCTTCTGTTAACCTCATTTCCAAATCTGATTTTTCATGTAATGTGTGATATTAAACTCCACAGGGGATGGACAATTACACACAGCTGTTTCTTCTTTTAATCTCGTTTCCAATTCATAGCTTGGACATTTCTTATGCAAATTGTTTATGTTCCTGACATTCAGGTTCTCTAACAGATCTGGAGACAGCTAGTGAGTCTGGATGAAGATCTTGATGAGTTTCTATAACACCGAACACCTTCACCACATATTGTTTTGCAGCTGTAGTTGCAAATTCCATATTCTAGTGTGCTTGCATCCCTCTGACTAGTTGCAGCACAGACTGTTGTATTGCTGGTGGTCAAAGTTTCTTGGTGAACTCTTTTGCTAAGTTCCAGCAGCTGCAGTACAAAATCCCATGTTCAATAGTAATATCCCCTGGCATTGCACCAGGCTGCAAAGTACAGGGATTTATAGATTAGGGAGAGTTGAACCTGTTGTGAGGCAAAATTATCACCAAAATGATATTCATATTTCAGTCTGCTTTCTCTAGAACTGTCCTACTACCTATGCTGGAAACATTTTTCCTCTGACAGTGTACCTTCCCAGACTGGCAGATCATGGATGCACACGATTGGTATGAGGGTAGGTTCTTGCCCCTCAAATAGTGGGATCTAGTTTTGCAGTAAGGGACATACAACATTTCCATGCCCATGTAACAGCAGAACAAGTTCTTATCTCACTGAATTGCCTGACAGACAATGCAAGTCAGAAAGCACACCCTATCAGCATTATGTTTGTTTACATCTGTGTGTCCATATACTGTATAAATCTCTGAGTCCATTTGGCTGAGATTAGAACGGAAGAATTGACAAAGTGACACGGGTGAAATGCAGTTTGCAGTTTGATTGTGTGTGGAATAGGTTTCATTTTTAAGTATCTGAATAAGCCAGATTGCAAGGAGAAAACAAGGTGCTTGTTCTGCAGTTCATGAGCTCAATTTATTTCCCAAATTGGAAGCAGGAAGAGGATTCACCTTTTTTTAATTGGCAATAATTGAGCAAAGACTGTTGGGCTACAGCGCAGAGGAGGCTGGACTATGTTGTAGCAAACAACGTTGTGCCATACTGCCAAAAGTTAAGGATATTCAGTACCTTGCAGGACTAAGATCATAACCCACCAACATCCAGGAACACTCAGTACAAGGAAATATGTTTTAAAAATAAAATTCCTACATACAAATATAGATAAAAGTTCTCTTTCTCTTGCATTTGACACATGAGAATTATCTGACCTTCCAGTAAAAACAATGATTTCTGTGATTTACCTGAACTCTCCTATTCTTCTTCCAGACTTCCAGCTCCATCAAAATCTTAGCTCTTTCTATCCTTCAACACAAAAGCTAATTTTTCTCATGTTCTAAGTTCTTTGACATAGAAATGTCTTCTAAAAACTCCTGGAGACTATGTGGCTCCAGATTTTCTTCTGTGGCATTAGGCACATGCTGTCAGGATCCTGTGCACACTACACCGAACGTGGAGGTTTGCCTTTCTTTCCTGGACTCACAGCTGACCGTGGCTGCCATACTCAGTCCTGCCCTTCTCCCCTCACCTGATTGCGATAGGACTGTGCCCTTAACAGTCCGGTCTCTGCCCTTGCCTGCCTTAGTGTCATCCTTGGCTCCCAGCTCCCCTTCCCTTGGGAAGCAGCTGACCCTTGCTGCTCCTGGATGCTTACCTTAAAGGACAGAAGGTCTTGAACTATGTTTTGAATACTCTAAAGCCAGAGCTGCTTAGATTAATAGCTTTGGATTAAGTTTATATTAGGCATCAGTCTAAGCACTTCCAACTTGCAAATGTTAATATTTTTAACTTAAAAATTGATTATTTAGTAACCTACCTATTATGCACACTATTATGAGATCCCCACGTTGCTGAGTCTCCAGTCTTGACAGCAAAGTCTCACCAGGAGCTGCTTTTAACATGTTAGACTAATTTCCTCTGTTAAAGTACAAGAGAAAAACCACTCATCAGCTGTGGATGTTTTGCTAATTTCCTGTGTTTTCTGAAAATATATTGCACCTGTCCAGAAAAAAATTAGAATTAATTTAATTTTATGAATTCAATTAAAAGGACTCATAGTATGTCGTTGTTTTTGCACTGTAATCTTTTTTATAAGAATAGGATGTTAACACTGCAGTCGTCCTGCAAGTCTCCTCTGATGCCTCACTTTTATTCTGTGCAAGACACTGGTACTATCTGATCTTTTCAAGCAAAAGTGTTTACTGCCTTAGCCCTTCCAAAAATTTCTCATTAAAATATCTCCCATGACTTCCTTCTTCTTGCAAGTACTGTAGTTCTGCCTGGAGCTTGCACATTTCACGGCAAGGGCAGGTGGTATCTTATTGCTCCTAGGTACCTCTGATTAAGCTGATTTTGAAGCTTCTCTTAATTACTTAGGGTAACCACAATACCTCACTGCTGCTCCATGTAGTGCTAGAGTAGCCAGTGTGAAATCCACCCTGTTCTGGTCATCCTCACAAAGTCACAAGTCACAGTGTGCTGTTGCGACACTGAGCATATTGGCCTGCATTAATTAGTAAAAGCACCATCAGCAGGTTGAAGGAAGTGATTATTTCCCTCCATTCAACCCTCAGGAGGTCACAGCTGGAGTCTTGTATCTCTGTTTGGGCCTCGTCAGTGGAAATGCATTATCAGCAAGGAGGAGAGTTAATGGAAGGTCCTTACTACAGTGGGAGCACACAGGTATAGATGGCCAAAGCAGTTGGGTTTTCTTTAGGCTCACAAGTAGACAATGGAAGGTGGACTATTGCTGCTGTGCAGAAAAAAGCAGAAGTTCAGGGAAACTCTCATCCTGCAGCATCCTCAGCCAGGGAGAAGTAATAAACATGAAGTCTCAGTAAACATAAAAAGTAAACATTTTACTTCATCAATGAGTGGTGAAAAAAATGTTAAGGCTTTAGGTTTGATTTCCTGTTATCAAGAAGAATTGTTGCGGTAGTTTACTTTCACACACAAATGCATTTTCTCGTGCTTTACCTGTGCTTCCAAGAAAAAGCATTGAAGAGTAAAGTTTGTATTTTGAAGAGTTAGTGGCAGAACTGCGGAGAAGATGCCAGCAAACAGTTGCACATTTTAAGAAAGGATGGAGCTTACAACAACAGAGACTGCATACAGCTGGTGTACATAGCACAGTACAACGAAGCACGGCAGGACAAGTGCTTACTAAATCCAGTCTCAGAAACAGGAGAGTTACTTTGGCCTAGGCAGAATAGCCAAATGACACAGCACAACCTATGCAGATACACCAGTACATTTTCTCAAATTAAAAACAAAAATTATATCCTGATGGCTGTTTTCTTGATTGATGAGCATATTCTTCATCATCACATATTCTGTTAATATATATTTCTACAGATATATTTGCAACAAATTGTGCAACAGAAATCTTATAGGATAATGTGTTCCTGTGGAATTATTAGAATGAAGATCAATACCATACTTTAAAAAGTAGTTATTATTATATTGGAATAAGACTGGAGTAATTCAGCTTACATTTTTATTTGTGAACTGTTGGGAGCTTGCATCCTTAAAATTATGATGAGAATTTGATTTCTTTTCCTGAACTGAAATCAGCGGTCTTCATAACAGGAAGTAAAGCTTATTATACGACTGTAGCATGTTAAGGGCATTTTGCTTTTCCCTATCACCATGAAAGACTTCTCCAAACAAAACCTGTAGGTACAGACTGAAGCCTAGCAGCAAAGAGGCTGAACAGAATGCAACAGCCAAGGCTTTTCCTCATCCTTGGCAGCCTGTCGGGTTTCCTCTTAAGAATTCTACATTGCAAGCAACACATTTTCCTGCTTTCCAGATCCTTCATGACACCTGCTACAGTGACTCACTTAGCATTGCCCAGGATTTTTCGTAACATTTGAAAGCAGAACAGGTTAGAGAAAGTATCCTGCCTGTTTCTGTACCCTAAGGTTCTCTCACCTGAAAATAAACATATTTCCCTCAGCTAATTATGTCATTTCTGAAATGCTGGGAAGAAGAGAACATACAGAGATGCTAATCATCCTACTGTTCTGTTCACCAACTGGAAGAAAAAGGAGAGAAAAAATCCACTTGATTTTGTAGAAATACAGCACATTAAAAATTTCTGTGAATCATATTCAGCATAAAGGGGTGGGAGTAGAGTGGGTTCTGTCCGGTACATGTGTCAGTAATTAAATGAGTGGCTGTAAACAGCAATGCTTGCTACATCTTTAAATTCCACTCTTTCTGGGTAGTGCTTCTTTTCATTTTGGTTTATTTATTTTTAATTCACAGCACGTTTCTGTTCTGCCTCTGGTTCAAGGATACGATCACTGCAGGTACACTGTAGCACTCTAACTGTTGGTCAGCCAAGCTGATTTATGGAGCAGCTTTCCTTTTCCTTTCCCACTGCTTGTAATGTAATATAAAAAGGAAATACAAAATGGAGTCATAAAATAATTGATTCACTGACATGTACAAGTGAACGAACTCACAGTTCAAAAAGGCAGAGGAGCAGAACAGATGATTGTCACTTCTAACAGTGACAAATACCATTTAACTGTTATGAAATGAAGTTAATATTGAGTGTTACTTTCACAGCAGATGAGAAATATGACAATGCCAATGGGTTGTCTTCTTCTGATTCCCTTAACCAATTTTGTGCCTCTCAACTGACATTTTTTTTGAGCTAATGGGTGAAAGCTGATACTAAAGTTCTTATTTCATCTTGGTGGTGGTTTGGTGGTTTTTTTTAAACAAGTAAAGATTCCATTGTTCATCGTTTCTTAAGAGATTCAGCACTCCAGATGGCTCTGTCATACTTTCAGTGCTTGCATAGTAGGAAGTAAATGGCTTTAGAATTTGCATGCCACAGAGGGCACTGGATGGCTTTCAGATTTAGTCCACAGGATTATATTTTATGGCACTGTCTGAGATTGTGAGCAGAGAATGGCATTCAAACCAAATGATGAATAATTAACAAATTCGCAGCAGAAATTAATCAGGCTACTGGCTTTTGGGATCAGCAACAAGTTCCACTGGGTCCTTCATCATCTGAGTCAAATGGTCATCTGCATTCCAAACCCGAATTATTTCAGAAATCTGAAGATACCAAACAGACGCTACATTATCCTGTTTTCTAACAATGACCTCCATTAATGCCACCTGTTATGTAAAGATGTGGAATAGTCTGGCCATCGACAGTCACACTCCAGTGGTCTTGCTTGTCTCCTGCCACGTCTTGAAGAGAACTTCAGTAGTCATTTTTGTTTCACACACCAAACACAACTCCATATTACAAAAGTGTGAGAATTCCCAGTTGCAGGTGCCTCTATCAAGATACCAAACTCATCAATAGAACCACGTGCTTACTTTAAAAGCAAAAGTGTGAAACTGAATCAGCTAGAAATTAGCTAGGATCAGCTAAAAATTACTTTTCCATGTCTCGCAAGCAAATATGACCACGATGATCTTAATTGATGGTGCACAATCACTAGACAGCTCCTTGCAAAATACAGAATGCAGAAGTACTGCTTACTTAAAATGAAACTGCATGTCACAGGATGGGACAAATTGTCTTTTCTCGATACTTCTGAACTGCTACTGTTTCTACCAGTGCCCTCATTTTTAAGCTATTTAATCAAACCACAGCATGGTGTTCCTTAATATCACCATCTTGCAAAAAACAAGACCATGCTTTGCTGCTCATTCTGGCCTATACCCAAATTAGAGCTGCCTGCTCAAACTTCTAAGTATATCATATGTCTTACAAATTTAACCTGATATTGCAAGCTGTTCCTTATGGGCATAATATCTATCTGTACTGAACAGACTGTAGGACCAGGATTCTTTCTGGGTTAAAAATCAGCTACAAACTGTTTAATATATTCTTCCAATGTATTCATCATTTATTTTTACCACAAATTTCTTCTTTCAAATACAGTGGTTCCTGGATCCCATTTGTCTAACTAAGTGTTAATGTATCAGTCAGCATTCACTGCCCACTTTTCTTTCCTTGGAAGACATGCAGAAGGGTAATGAATCACTGGTAATGCAATGGGACTATGGGAATTTTTTAAAAAGGAATTAATAGAGCTAACATAAGCTGCAATTTATGAATTTTTTCAAGAATAACAAAATCTGTGAGAAATCACTATTACATTAATGGGACTTCCTAATTATTTTTAAGTAATAAAAAATATCAGTAGTAGAATCAAAGTTAAGAAAAAAAATCCGCATTCTTTTATTAAGCACAGTAGAGGTTTTTATTCTAGCTTTTGACCAATTTGAAAGGCTTCTAAGGAGTCTATTTCAATTTAAGGTTAAGGTTTGTGTAATGCTTTTATTGTCTATAACCATCACTGCCATGCTAATTGCACTTACATTTTGGCATATACCACGGTTTATGTCTCAGAAATTAAACCCTTTTAATAAAATAAAAATGCTTGGGAAATTTAAATACATTTAGAGAATTGCTACAAATCTCTGTATGAAACCACAGTGGAATTTGAATTATATTTTATTTCTTATGCACTCTTCCTCTGGTAAAACTCCATTTCTGAAAAGTTGCCCTTGAAAACACCACTTAATATCTCTGACTTCTAATCTAGTCCCTGTTCTATTAAAAACAAGGCAGTTTTTTTGTCTTTTTAGCCTAAAAAGCATTGGGTACTTTAATGTATCTGTACAAGTAGTTTCCAATCAAGATCCAAAATAGTTTCTACTGGTGTGTTTTCATTAATGCCAGTAGGAGTGCAGTTGCACATATGTATGTATTGGGGACATATATACTTTGACATCATAGTTTTGTCATCACACTTTTTATTTCTTCCAGTTTCCTAAATTTTTGCGCTCCTATGAAGAATGTTCTCTAGTATGTCTTATGTTTTCGATATAGAACATTTAGACCAATTTCAAAACTTCACTAGGTCCTTAAGATGTAAAACGTCAATAGCCAGAGATAAGAGCTGGCATCTGGCCAGCCTGCTCCACAAACAGCACTGATTAGATGCAGATCAATGTACAATAAATGTCTCCTTGCCCTAATATGCAGTCAGTGCCCTCCCTGTCCAAGAACCAAAGACCTATGTTAGCATCTTGATCCCAACTTGTTTTATTTTGGTCGTAATGAGAAGGTGAAATGTGTATGATACTACTTGAATTTCCATCATTTTTGCTCCTTCGTAATATCTCTGATAAAGCTGGCCATCAGTTAATGTCTGGCAGCTCAATCAATATAAGATAGCATCAAGAACCTATTTCCTACAGGAGGTCAGTAGAAACATCTGCTTTGAATGGCTGACTAAAAAACTTCTACTCATCTCATTATGTGCAGTAACACATTAACTATGACTCTATATCTTTGTTTGACTGGTAGAGTGATGATCAAAACTCTAATTGTATTGGCTCAGAACTGCCAGCAGCACCTCATTTCTCCCCTACACATGTACACTTTTTTGTTTTTCCTTTCTGCCATAGAAGAGATATCACAGTGTTTTTTAAAGCTAGCATTTCATCTTCAGGTGACCACTGTCAGTTCATACACATATTTGTCTAGTCGGGATCTAGCTAATGTAGCAGGAGCCTGATCCAGCTCTCCCTAAAAATCAATATGAGACTCACTGATCTCAGTGGAAGCCAGATCAAGCCTCAAATACACAGGGGGAGATATTTTCTGAAGCACAAAGGATGGTGAGACATGTAAGTCCTAATTGCTATTCACTACCTTGAAAACCTGTCCTAATACTTATCCCCCAGTGTGAAATAAAAATATAGATCAGGGAAATGTAAAAAAGCTGTTACATCCCTGGACATACAGAATTGCTGGCTTGTTTTTTTTTTATCTTGACCCAAAGTTGCTATAAAAGTACTTTGAAAATTTCTACTGTCCCATTTAAGCTAGCTGGAACTCAGACTTTCATTTAATGACTTCAGTAGAAAAGAAAATTCATAGACCAAGCAAAACATATGTGAGAGGATTTTTAAAAAACAAATACCAAGCCAATATAGTTTAGTTGCATACCATCTTTTCATACCAGGCTCCCTCCAAATATGCAATGCTTTTATTCAACTATAGATTGAGTAGATTAGGTTATTGAGAAAGGAAAGTAGAAAATAAATATTTCTCATTATCATGAAAGCACTTCCCCATTTTTTCATGGTTTCCACACCAATTCCTATTTGGCTTTATAGTAAGTGTACAAATGTATCTTTGCTCTCCATGGATGTGACACTGTAGCTTCATTATAAAAGGCAAGCTCCTTTTTTTCTTGATAGCTAAAGGTCCAGGTCTTTGGCTTGGAAGGTCATTTGTCTTCTCTAAAGTGAAAGAAGAGTGGATAATCTCAGTTTGTTTCATTATGTTTACTGCTTCATCTTGACTCTGCCCAAATATTTGTTATAAAAGAAATATGTGTATTCATTGTGCCATCAAGGACCTTCCTTTTGAACTGCACAATTATTAATCTGCAGAGAATGAACTACCACAATTATTTTTTTCTTCAATTACAAGCTTGGACAAAAATTCAACCAGATCAAAAATAATTATTCTGTGGCCCCATAGTGATCTGATGACTTTCTGTTTGTTGGAGAAATGTACTTGCTTAAAAAATTCAGACTTTGGCTGTTGCTGTGCATTTGTAATGACTCCTCGAAATGTTGGAAGTTTCAATAGATTTAGACAGCCAGAAATGATCCAGTAGTAGCGTAATGCTTATGAAGAAATAGGGTTGGCCATTGGCCATTGATTCTAGAGATGATAACGGAGTAACAAGTACAAAACCTAAAGACTACCTCTAGTAGGATTTAGTTGCTTAATCGTTAGTAGAATTCATCTCACCAAACTTTAGACATTTACCATATAGGCGTCTGCATCTGAATTACTTTATAGATAAATAGTCAGTTCTCGGTGCAGTTAACCTTGTGCTCTTGTGGACATCTAAAACATGTCAAACGAACTATGCTTTACAACTGCCCATTTCTTTTGGCTAACCATAATAGTAGTTTAGCTGCCAGCTCACATGTAAGTATCTTTCTACAAATACCTAGAGATCTGACAGAAGAATCTTACCCGTGACACTCAAGATGAAATTTAAAAGATTGAATTTAGGCCAGTCAGGTATTTTAGGCTCTACCAAGTTCCTTCTCAAGGAGGGAGGCAATGGCAGGGAGCTATTCTAAATTCCTGACCATTGCAGGAGCAATTCTGGGAGCTGTTATGCAGCAATAGGATCCCTTGGAATACTGGTGTGTTTGAAGATGTTTTCCTGCAGCTAGATAACAGCAGTCTTTCTATCTAAGAACTAAGTCATCTCTGCCCTCTCTCCTTGGAGGCTGAAGATTTGGAATAACTTTAGAATGGCTTAAGTTTTTATACTTATGAGTGCACTGACACAACACAAGTTGTCTTCTTGGAAAACCAGGTAGAATGGAATATTTTCTCTGCACAGCAGTCACCCAAAATATTTATTTACTCTCCACTGATAACATACAGTCATGTGCAATATTCAAATGTCACATTCTTAAGCCTTTTTGTTTATTAAATATTTCTGTCATATAATAAAACATTTTGATAGTTAATCTTGAAACAACATGACATAATGAAAACTATCTATATTAGCATTGCAAGCTCAAGTTATTTATCAGACTGGATTGTACACATCAGAATATTGCTAAGGCTTCTCTAAATTGTGAAACCACTCATCTTACTTTCCAAAGAAAACTCCGGTCAAAGTTTCTCTGTCCCTACTGTTTTCGCTCAGTATTCACAAATGATGGGCAAAAGCTTGAGTCCAGGAGAGAAATTCGTGTCTTGTCATTGATATCTATGGCTATAGCATTTTGCTTAATATATTTTCATTACAATAGCATACCAAGCATGTATGTCTTTTGCTAATAAGAAAAATAAGTGCCTTTGGTCCTGTTTTTTTTTTTTCCCCTTTTTTTCATGTCATTTACTTGTATCCTTCCCACTTAAGAAAAGAAACACTTCGAAGTAATTTATTATTATTTACTTATTTCCACTTTCTTTCTCTGATAATCTTTTCTGTCATAATGTGTGAGGAACATATACCTAAATATTGGTCTCCTATTAGTATTTAAGAAAAATATCTGAGACCGTTTGTTGAAATAGAATGGTTTTGGAGGAAGATCTACTTTGGTACTTCATAGATATTAGTAAAAAAAAAAATATCCTTATTCTATATCTAAGTCAAAGAGTTTTTTATTTAATTGCTAAATATTTATTGTTACTGTTATACTATCATAGTGCATGACTGATTGTATCAAAAAGCTTGGAATGTAACACTAAAAATATACACGAGAATACAGGCTATACATAAACAGGAAAATGAAGAATATCTGAGTTTTAAAAAATTTGCCCAGGTTCTGGGAGCCAAATATAAAACACAAACAAAAAAAAACCCTCTCAAAACAATAACCCCCCCCCCCCAAACCAACACATATTTACAAGATACCTGATCATATAATAGATTAGGACATGGGCTTATAATTAGAAAAAAAGATAACCACTGTTTCACAACTGTCCATTTTTTTTAGTAGTGAAATTTTGGTCCAAATTTTAGTGCCTGAATAATAATAAAATGAGGCCTCTGGTGGACAGTCCTGAGCATGTGTCAGTGTATGGAATTTCCTCAGGAATATCAACCTTTCATTCGGCAGCCTTGCCATTATCAGTTTCCCTTAGTAGCAGGGACCCCCAAAATAAAGAGCAAAATCATAGCAGAGGCCATGAAAGTAAAAGAATAGGCCAATGCCTGGGGGTTTCAAGCACAAACGCAAACTGGTGAAGCACAGGTTACTAAAGCAATGCAGCACTCAGGACTGAATAGGACTGGCTTGAGCAGATAAA
>NW_009646966.1:900918-925228 GCF_000708025.1 Charadrius vociferus | reverse complement strand
AGGGAAAAGACAAAGAAGAGAGGAGCAAGGTAAGAAAGCAAGCTATAGTCCCTACCAGAATGGGAACAAAAAAGGAAGTTGCTCCACTATTGGCATCCCCGGCCTTTCTGCAGACCTGCTGCCTGATCAACACCACAGCTTACCCACAGTGAGCCCCCCTTCAGTGGGGAAAGAGGACTGCTTTTTTTGATTTGCTATACACCAAATGTAGCTATGGGAATCTCGCGACTTCCAGCAATTCCTCCTTTGGATCTGTTGGGCTGACTAGTAAATTAGTGGGGTAAAGCAAATCCTTCTCTACATGGGCGGGGGCGGGGGGGAATAAGGAAAGGAAGAGCCATTGTAGGTCTCAAGGGACTTGTCTTACCATGAATTCTGAAGAACTACCATGAATTCAGAAGAACGGTCATGTTCATACCTGCAAAATGCACCAGCAGCCCTCCGTTGTCCTTGCCTTTCCATCCAACTGGGCAAAAAGTTTTCCTACAACATTTGATTCATGGTCCTGTAGGCCAGTCCACAGGAGTTTAGGTCATGGAAATGAAAGCAATCAGGAAGGAAAAAGAACTAATGGCAACAGTGGCATAAGGTCCTATATTCATTCACCCAGCTTTTCTTTTTATCAGTATTAATATTATGCATTCAATAAAGTGACATCATTCCACTTTACTAATGAAGCCATGACTGTGTGAACTCTGTTATATAGGAATAGCAATAATTCTGAGTAACAGTTCTCAGGCAGTTATTTCATTCAGTATTTAAATTAAGGGAAAAGCAGTGTGATTATGGTGCAGATGTAACAAAATGCATTTCATTTTAGTCTCAATCACCCCTCAATTAACAGAGGATGCAGCAGATAGGAAATAATTGCTCTTACTACTTTGCTTCTCTGTTTTATGTTAATGCCATTGTAATAATTCTATTACTGGGATTTAAAAAAAAAACTTACAAAAATATCAAATATGCTGGTGAAATTCAAGCACAGAGACTACTTATTGCTGAGTGAAAGATATTGTGGACTAACAGAACAATGATATCGCTTTGTGAGTTAATTTTGTATAATTCAGAAAAGCGTTCAAAACCAGTCCAAAATTCAGCAACTGAGAGCTTATACCCTGCATCTGTAAACCACCACTTATGAACTTTGCTCTGTGAAAAGTCTACTACCTGCCTGGGCCCAGTGCCTTTTGAAAATAAGAGAGAACTTTTCTTTTGTCAAAGCAAATTCTGGAAGCGAGAAAGGGTCAAATCACAACGGAGGAAATATGGATTTTGCACTGTACTGTAACACATCAAACTATCCAGATCTAATCTGCCTTTCAGGAGAGATATCTTCTGGACAACCAGCATAGAATTGCAGCTTCTGAAAACAGCACATTTTCCATAGTAAGACCTGTTAAAGAATAGCAGAGGTGCCCGTGCTGACTTTTGAACATCAGTTCTCCCCTTAGATTTGTGGATGTTCTTTTGTTGGAAAACACAGTATTGACAATAGGCAGCTGCTAGTACTGACTTCAATATCACTGTTTTACCACAGTTAAATTAGCATTTTACTCAGCGTCTCAGTACAGTAACAAGTTCCCAATAAAAATATCTTCCAACACATACTGAAGACAACAGCTCTCAGCACATTTTTCCTTTTTCATACCAGAGGTTTATACAATTATCAGCTTAAGCTCTAATTGGATTTAACTAATTGGTAAACAGGATTTTTATTCATTAGTTTTATACATGTATCAGTTCCTCATTTAAGGTTTAATTTAAATTCAATATAAGCAACCACATGGCTGAGATTTGTAAAAAAACCCCAAACTCGGTGAAAAACCTTGACAAATCACAGCAATTCCTTCACTTTGGTACTTTTAAAGATGCCTATATTAAACCTGATTACTTTTATATACATAAAGAGCCATATTAGATAAAATATACATTTCTAAGATATCATCCTATGGATTTTGGTATCAAGATGAAAAGAAATGCAAGACCCCTTTAATGTAATGTTTACCGAGTCTTACATATAATCCACACAAATCTGAAAAAAGAAACTTACCAATTAGAAAAGTAATGTTTGTTTATATTAAAAAATGAAGGTGTAAGATACGAATAATTGTATTGCTATAAACTAGTCCCATGGTTTTACAAAAGAATATGGAAGAGTGTTTAAATACTACAGCAACTTGAAAGAATAATTGTGACTATGAATAAATGATCATTCACAAATCATCAGCTAATTTCCTTAAGCAGAAGTAATGCTATTAGAGATATGGGATATTGAAACATGAACTGAGCCTACGAATTTCCATAAAACTGAAAGATAACGCAACACTACTTTGGTATTATTTTAGAAGGCTTTTCAGGTTTGTCTTTACTTTATTTATAACCAGGGGCAGTGGAAAATGAAAGGCACTATGAAAGCATGGGTGGCACACTCTCTTCTATACGTTCTAAGAACTGCCTATTTATTTAGCAGGAATCTGGTTGTAATCACAGATGTCTTGATTGTACCCCTCTCTGTGCTTTTTGTTAAAGCGCACATGCATTAGCAGAAAAGATGTTTTGCTATAGCAGATTATCAGCAACATAAATTGTCCAACAATACCCATTCACCATTTTCCTGAAATAAAACAGTGCAAAGAAATATTCCCTTTCCAACATATCTATCTGTGAGTGAACACGTTAAAAGAAGACACTGATTCCAGTCTACCACATATACGTATGTGCGACGAAAAGAAACCTCATGGCAGTGACAATAGTAATGCTGGTAATTGCAAAATATGAATAGAAACATGAAAATTACAAAAAAAAAAAAAGAAAAATGCACAGTTGGAATATAAAAGAAAAGGTTGGTATAAAGTGGCAAAAGTAAAGATAGGAGAGATGAAACACATCTCTCTCTCATCTTTCTCTGAAGAAAGGAAGTAAAGATAGGAGAGATGAAACACATGTAAAGAAAGCAAGTTAATGTAAAATAAGTTAGAGACAATGAAGAAAAACACAGAAAAAAAGAAATACTCAAAAAACCCTGAAGACTACATTTTCTCAAAGCTATCCAATAATTTTAGTAAATATATAGACAATTTTCACTGGTGTCCTATAAAAATGAATGCAGTTTTCATCTGACAGAGGTCCAAATTTTAGAGTTTAATCATCTGTTTTCTACTACAGATGTCTCCTACAAGTGCATTGCTGGGTGGGAAAAAAGTTGTTTGAGTAGCTTAAGCTTTACCTTTCTTTAACTCTTGTCTTTGCACAATGATTTTGGCACCTGTGACTGAAAAAGTTTTTAAATGTTTTTTCACAGCAATGAGAAATCTTTTAGACACCTACCCAGTCAATTCACTGATATCAAGAGTGTGGGATAAATGGCAGCACTGGTGAACCTCAGATTTTGCATCTCCTTTTTCTTAGGTTCCTATAACTTGTCCTTTAGTCAATTGTTTCTAATCCTGAAGTACACAGAAATTAATTCTTGGTGTTTTCTGATTAACTTCCTGGTTAAAGACCAATTAATCCCTGTAAAATTCTTATGAATAATTAGGCTCCTATTCACTAGGCTTTTGCTGATGAAGTCTTAGATTCTGCTCAAACACAGCTGTCTTCACCTTCACTCAGGTCTTTTAAAGAGATTTCCAATTGTGTATGGTTTTAGCACTTCTTTAGCTTTTTACATGACAGTCTTCACAGGGCAGCCCTCTCAGGCAAGATATTTTACTATGGTCAAGACAGTGATAATGTTCATCTTTATCACTTGAAGATTAAGCAAATAAAAATTCCATGAGCTTATGTCATGTTCTCTTCTTGTGCAAGTGCATTGACAGTCATTTTGCTGTCCAGGAATCTCCACTGTAAGTAGCTGTTAGAACTATGGTTTAAATAGGAAGGGATGCATTATGCTAAACTGTTACACTAGCTTCATACCCACGTAATCCCACTGCAGTCGGTGGATTTGCTCTGGATTTAATCCAGTCTAGCTGAAAGCAGAGTTTGGCTCTTTGATTCCTGCTGCCATTACTCAATTGTTGGGAGATTTACTATATGGGGTATGCTCTGTACAACTAACACACTGCAGCATACTTGTTGATCTACTTACCAGAGGAGTAAGAGCTTTATATTTGACACAGCTGAAACTTCTGAGTAAAAATAGATTGTAGAAAATTCCCAGCGGAGCTCTAATATCAATTTTCAGGAAGCAAAAATACAGCTTTCCACCAAGTTAGACTAGTTGAAATGGAGGTAGTTTAGCACACAATGGTTTGTAATATACTGAACACTCTGTCTGCAGCACTCTAAATGTATAACATGAAGATTTGATAGCAAACCTAAAAATTACTTTTGCTAAATGGGAAAACAGGAGAAAAAAATTCAAACAGTGTTGGATACTGCACAGCAGCAATTCATCTTCTGAATTCTCAGCAAACAGCCATTCTCACTGACTTCCACAGGTTTTCATAACACAAGAATTTGAGGGAGGGTGAGACGAGAAAGTACTTACTTACTATTTTATTACAAAAATATATTGAACGTTGTCAACTTGTTTGACAGGCTTTATGAATGGGTAAACAATGGGACAAATGGGAAGCATATATGAGAAATAGAGCAAGATAGTAGAAAACATTATTATAACAGCAGAACATCTTGATGATCACAAAACCAACAAAAAGATTGGTGAAAATCTATATAGAAAAGGAAAGGAATTGGCACAGTCTGGGTTGAAATTTGCTCCAGTCTACCCTGTTTTCACCAAGTTTACATATGTGTGCCAGTTTTACTTCAAATATAGACAATGAGGACTTATTTCAAGTATATTATTTTCTTTTTGCAATGTTAAAATATTTTATTCAGAAATAAGAAAAATTACCTGAAAAATATTAAATATGCTCTTGAATTTTCTGAACAAAAGACATAGAAATTCACACATGATTCAGAGACAACCAGGAAATACCTACTATTATGTTAAAATAGAAACATGCATACATCACAGCTACTTCTTCCTAACCTATGGTTTGGATGTGGATCTTAACAGAAAGAAAAGAGACAGAAATTCTCTAGTGAACTGTAAAATTTTGGAAGCTAAATGTGTGTGTGTGTATACCCAAATACACACACTTATATATTTATATGTATACACGATCTCCACTTTCTATTTTTTATTTACTCTTATGCAAAATCACTACTTTGCTCCCTCAGCAGTATTTGTGCTCTTTAAAACCTTAAGTCTGTTCTGAAACTGTTTCATGTTTGTTTTCAAAGACTTGTAAAATATTGGTGGGTTGTGGGCTTTTTTGACAGTAAAAATAAGAAACTACCTTTTCATTTGGGTTAGAACTGAGATGAAATGAGGAATGGCTGCCACCAAGCAGAAAATTTGCTCACTTTATGTGTGCCAGTTAATTACGACACTTCAGAGGCGCTTCTGAAAGGATAAGGCAAGCTGCATAAATTTAGCTGTAATCCAGGCAGGCAAAACTAATTTGCAGGGGATGGCCTTATCTAGCTGCTGCAGCTTTCTCAGAAAATTAACCTTGGATATTTGGGCCCAATTCAGAAAGTGTTTGATTTTTTTCTTTCCCTGCTCAGCATAAGAGAATTTTAAATTCAATACAATACCTGACTTTTAAGAGGCACTATGAATGCTGTAGGCAGTTCAGAGTTATTACTGACAAGCAAATATATATATATATTTATATACGTACATATATGATTGTCCCTCATGCCCACTATCCTGCCTTCTTGCATGTGTATCAGAGGGTTTATCGCCATATGTATGGGTGGGGGGTCTTTGGATTAACAGAAGATGCAGCTCATTTTAATGTACTTAGAAAAATTCATCAAAGTTCATTGCAGAATAAGTCATGCATACTGACTTGTTCATTCCAGTGGAAATGAAGAAATCCCCATAAAAATAGAAGTTTAATGAAGTGTTGGAGAAAAGTCCTGCCTGTCATTCCAATTACCACTGATTTAGAATTTTCCTTGATACACCACTATTAATTGCTCTTACTCAGCACAATTAAAAGTTTACCTTAGATTTCACCAGCTTCACCAGTTCACGGGTGAAAGATTTAATTAACAAATGTTGCTAAATCCACCTTAAAAGCTTCAGGCATAATATGAAGTATAAGAAGTGTTACTGGCTTCTTAGCAACCTACTTAGTTAAGACTGCCTTTTATTTTACCTACCAGCGTTAATGAGTTCACAGTATGGTCCTCCCTTTGACCAGCCACTAATCACTGTAGAAAAACATGAAAGTATAACCCATATACAATTTTTTCTTCCATAATTTAAATGATTCGAAATCACTAGAGGCTTTGTGGGCAAGAAAATCCGTGATATTTTTTTTTGGTCAAATCTGTCCACCAAAAAATAGGTTTAAGATTATTTGGAAAAAAATTTCTTTTAATATTTTTAGGTGGATTAACCTCACTTTTTCCTGTTTGCAGAGAGATAGATGTCTCCTTTACAGCCACTCATTCCAACCTAAGCTCGATGACTAAATCAGGACCACAGAAAGGTAATTAATACCTTTTAGGTCATTTCACTGACTCCTGTCTTCACTGAGAAGTCTCCTGAATTTAAGACAGCCAAATTCATACTAAATTAATCTAACCTGTAGTTAAAGCCCATTAACTCTTTTGATGTTCATCAGTGTGTTAATCATGACAATCTTTTAAATGCATGCTCAGTTGCCATTCTATTTTGATTAGGCCCTTGAAAATACAGCTATCTTTCAAAAGGTTATATACGTTTTATGTACATGATTCTGAATATTCCGAGCCGATGTAGAAAATTGCAGAAAATGTAGATCCATTGTAGAAAATAGCAATGCAATCTTCATTCTTGCTCTGAATTTTGCCAGGTTTTAACAACCAAGGGCTATTTATGATCAATGAAATACAGGCTAATTTAGCACTGTCCTTCTTCCCATCCGGCTTCAGTATGCCCCAAGATACCTTTAATTCTTGCATTATGTCAGTACAATTTTATGTTAGTGTCAAGATAATGAGTAGCTGTCACTTGATGCTGATATTGGCCTTCAAAGCAATAGTAAGATTGCATGTAAATATAAATGCCAACATACCCATGCTATAATAAAAGATTTGTCCTTTCATTATTGTAATCATCACTGTCATTATTACTTTTATTTTTATTGCTACTTAATTTTTAAAACTGCAAAAGTTTGCAATGCCCTAGCTACTATCCATTGATGCAGGAAAGACCAACTCTTGCCCAGTAAACTTGTACTCAAAGAAATATGCAGTACATGAAAGACCAAAGGGTGACAGTTAAATGTACAGTTAAGTACAGACTTTTTCTTAGGCAATAGAAAAGAAGTTCAAATAAAAGTTCATCCTTCATGTACAAGTAAGTAGGAAAAGTAGTGAAACTGACATATAAAAAAAAATTGTGCATACAACTATCAACAGAGAGCATAAAATGAAAATTGACCAAAGCATCTGAACAGTAAAGCACAGCAAAATTCCTACTTTAAAGACAGTTTCTGCAATTATATTGTATTTGTCACAATAAGTAGTGTTTTCAAAGCAAAGTTTAAATTACTTTCATTTCTGAAACTATTCTTCCTCTCTGAAGTTTTATATAATGTTAGTTAATATATCCCATGACTGTACAGATATTTCACACAGGGCAAATAACAATCAGGGCCAAGCTGGAAGAGATGGAAAGATCTTGATCTTCAGAATTTTCTTGTTTCAGCCTTCACCAGGTGTTCACAGAGTTATTGATTCAGTAAATGCTTTATTTGCCAGGTTTTTATAATGTTGGAGCCAAAAAATAGAGCCAGATATTCAGTTGAAGTAGGAATATTATCCAACAGAATGTAGTGACTGGTTCAAAATGTCAACAGCAAAAAATCAGATGAGTTTCCTTTATGTTGAAACTACTACTCTTTGCATGTGTGGTATAGTCTTAAAACATTGTCCCGTGTTGCTAAGCATTACATATAAAATTCAGTTCAATAATGCCAGCATTAATGCCATCCTAAGCTGCATATGTAGATTTATGTGACAATCAATGGAAAGAAAGGAGCATCTCCGCTGATATGGGCTCACTGAGATATATATCTTATAGTAGGTTTATGGTATGATTCATCTTTTCTTTCACTACTAAGAAAAAATTGGCAAATATAAATCTATCATGTAAACAACTGAAATATGGCAGATTGAAATATAACTGGAAAACACTGGGAAGTGCATCTAATGTAAGGAAAATTTGTCTCAGTGGTGACTGCCCACAGGGAACATTAGGCTTGGAATATTTCCATTTTGTTGGGATTTTCACTTTCTTGAAATGGTAGAGAGAAGGTTTTAATATCAATATCTATTGCATTGTTTACATATATGCTCAGAAATCTAGGTGGAATGGGAATCTATGAAATGGTCCTGATTTAATACATTCAGGGGATTTCCAATGGTCTAAAGGGCAGAACTGGATTAAAAAAACCAAAACAGTCAGGAGCAAAGAGGAACATCAGCAACATAACAATGGAAATGGATTCACTGTAGGCAGACAAGTTTGTACAAAGACACCTCAGGGAGTGGAGAAGAAGTCTGTGAAGATTCCACTCACTACTTCAGGTCAGGGCAGAGATCCAGAGCACAAGATGCTGTCCAAATGGTCAGAGTCAGAAAGAGCAAAATCAAAAAGGACAATGTGATCAACTGGGTTAGAATAAACTGAGTGGTAATTGAGGGTATAGATGGAGCACAGTCTATCAGGCTTGGCAATAAAGGTAAATTAAATTTGATGTAAAACATCATTACAAAAAACTCTAGATAGGTTATAGGGACAAACATTACAAATGAGTGTGGAAATTAAGAACAGATTCTTCGAAAAATCAAGAACCTGCAGTTGCATCTTGTGCAAATGATTTTTATTGTACTGTTCTCAAGCACTTTTTTTTTTTTTTTTTTAATGAGGTATGCAAGTTCCTCTCTGTGCATCTTGGAAATGTGGATTTCCTACAAGGCACACAGGATCTGAACATGTGCCTGGCACATATTTAGCCAACAAGCCAGCAAATAACAACAATAGATTTTTTTCTTTACCTCTAATGTTGGGGTTTTTTTTGTTTTGTGCCATTTGTTTTTGTGCCATTAAGGCACAAAGAAACCAACTGAATAAAGCCCCTACATTTTCCCCTTCATTCCTATTTTCCTGCTTTTTCCATTTCTTTTTCTGCATTGCAATACTGAGAACTGCCACCAGTATATTCATTCCCTGAATAAACGACACATCAGCATTTCTCAGAAAGAATATGAAAAAACAAGCTTTTCTTTATTTTTAATTCCAATAATTACAAATCCAGCCATCATTTCCAGTTATATTTTCCTTTCAGATTAGGTCTATTCTATTTCCTGTAAATCCTTACACACATTTCACTCTTTCTATCATTCAAATAGACTAGTGTGTCGTAAAGGCAGTTTTGCTAATGAGATGTCAAAACACCAAGTGGTTACTTTTTAATTTAGCCCAAGGTAGAATGCTGTAGTTTAAAGCCAGTGATCCATTGCTAAATTCAATTTCCCAAATGTTTAATTAATTTATGTATACAATTTAATGATATTTAATTTGATATGCACATTCAAGGTATAGTGTGTTTGTCCATTTCTACTGAAAAACATATTTTTCTTCTATGGAACTACTCTACCAATTATTTTTTTAATTAATTTTGTCATTTCATCCATTATACTGAGTTTCCCAGAAGACCTAAATAAATAGACTGTCATTTCTAAGAAAATACGCAAAAGATAAGAACTTTTAAACTCTCTTTTTTATTTTGACTTTGGGTTAAAATAAGACATGTTGTGGTCATGAAAAAGAGTCATCAAGATGCTGGAACACCAACAGAAAGCAATCTGTGTGTTCATTATATTAGGCAGATAAGGCATTCCAAGGACAACTGTGTGATGTATTACAGTCTCCTTAAAAGCTTTGGTTCTATGCTCTAGGACAATGAAGGAAAAGGGATGTTTTTGTATTGGATTAACCACAAGTAAAATAGTGAATAATGGAAGGAAATTCCATGTCAATCTGTATGCTAGAAAAATAACATCACATGAACTGATAAAAGTAACAAAAGAATCAGAGTTTTATGGGTAAAGGATATTTGTTATGTCTTAGGAGTGCAATCTGAACCACCATGAAATACAGTTTGTTACAACAAAGGTTGTCCCAAAACTCATGACTCCAGTGTTGTGCATGCACCTTATACTAGACAATCTGTAATACAGAACTTACTTTTTGAGTAGATACAGAGACCAGAGAAAGGAACAAACAAATCCTAAGTCCCACTCTCTGACTATAGTGGAAGAGAAGATTAAACCCTCAACTGAGTTGCAGTCTAACACAAGATCCTGCCTTCCCTTTTCCAGAAAAGAAGGCAAAAATTACAAGGGAACAACCTGGAAGCATGATTTCTACAGCCTCTCTGGATATAAAATGAAGAATTAGAAACATTCAAAGAAGGAAATCCTGACTGAATTGTTTGGTTTAGTTACTCACATAACACTGCACACAGCAATGTAGTCAAACCTCAAACATTGACTAAGAGGAGCACAGCCTACTTAGCAGTAACCCAGGACCTCACACCACTTTAATGGGCATCAAGAAGGGCACATTTCATCCATATGCCCTCTTGTGAGTGATATGTAAGAGGCTTTATAAGTCACAGAGACTTGGCCACGTTCTACATTAAAAACATTGGCTAAAAGCATTGATTGTGGAGTCAATCCACCTCATTATTCTTCAGTTTTTGGTCAGCAGTGGGTATCTACACTGTGATGTGCCTTAGGGATTTTCTGTTACTAATGCCTGTTTAACTGTTCAGTGGAAGAACAACGTAAGATCAAGATGATTTGAACTGGGATTCATCTCACCTAGCTTTAGACATTTAAAAGTTAGACATCTAAGTCTGAAGTGGAGAGAAACAGGCACCTCTAGAGGGCAATTCACTTGACCTATCTCAGATGCCTATTTTAGTCAGAGATGAATCACCCTCCAGAGATGCCTAGATTTCTCTATTGACTATAAAGGGAGCCTAGGGCAAGCAGTTCAGTGCTAGACTTCTGACTTTCAGACATGTAATTTAGAAGAGATATATCCCACTCACTGTAGTAAGTAAGGTTCAGTTTCCACACTTAATCACTCATGCTGTTTTCAGATTCATAAAATAGCCAAGAACTCATCTCTAAGTATTCCTCATTTGTTCTTTTTAATTTCTATTTTGGGTTGTTAGTTTCTTCCCAAGCACTTACTGCCTTTAATTTTCATTCATTTTCTCATTAAAAATATTCATTCATAGCAAGTTCATTGTAATCTTTCTACATTCCACCTTCCAAAACAAATGCCTTGGTGATAACAACCAGAGCACATTAGGAAATTACTATGCTTCTTCAGCTGTTATTCTTTCTTAAGATTTTCTTTTCACTTCTGAGATGTCTGAAGCCTCACTTGTCGGTCCTCTACAATGGAAATAAATTAATGATCTTTCTCTATTTAGTCACTGATTTAATAAGATTATTTGTTCAGAATTGTATACGATATGAATTAAACCCTTATAACTGTCCCTAACCATTCAGAAAATGAGAACTAGTGCTTGAACTGGATTTAAATTTCTTCTGATCTAGAGGCCTGACATTCTTCTCAGACTGATTTTATACTAGTGTAACTCCATTGACTTCAGTAAGATCTTTAAAGATGTAACAAAAGTGAGAGAAAAAATAATCCTGGTCTTTTCCTAGACAGGAAATGGTTACAGCTGTTTAAATCAATTATTTATCTGTATTTCCTCAATTAACAAAATTAATTAAATAATTTTATTAAGGAGCATTAGGTTTTGATTACTTACTAATGGCAACACAGATTTATAATGTTCTTTTCTCTTTCACCAGTGGAAAAAGTCTTGGTTAACCAACTGTTTCACCAAGCTGTTAACTGATACAAACAGAAGCTTATGTTCCCCGAGCATTTAAATGCAAGTTTTTTAAAGAAGCATCCAGCATGTCTTGAAATTCTTACACAAACGATGAGTTCTTCTATGAAAATATATAACCATATATTTTAACATCACTTCAGTTACTTCAAACATTTAAAAGAGGATTCTTAATGTGAAAGTCTTATAATACAGACTGAGTGCAATCAACATAAAAATAATTTGACAGCCTTCCACATTGCTGAGTAAATGAGGCGTAACCTTGAATAAGAAATTTAGAGGCTTGTGATTTCTTTAGACTATATTAGAGAATTTATGACACTTCCTGTGGGAGAGGGAAACTGTTCAGGAAAGTTTACCCCATCTCCCATAGGCACAGCAATCTTTTCTTATTTATGCTTAGTTTATCAGCATGAGCAGGTGTTTCTCATTCTCTGTGGGTGTCAGAACGGCAATAGTAGAAGTAAAGTTTGTGTGAAGGAGTAAGTGCTGGAAATGTTTTTCAATATGTGAATCCATATGTGGATTTGACTGTGTCTACTAGCGTCTACTATTTCATGTGCTATTGGTTCCCCTGCAGGCTTAATCCTAGAAGTGCTGGACACTTTCCAAGTACAGATGACTTCTCCCACCAATGGACTTTCAAGATCTGTCACAAAGTTTGAATACCATTAATGGGACTCTCACGTGACTTTGCAACTTTTCCCTTTGGAAGCATTTAGTGCTTGAAACGAGCACTTAGCAGCTGGAAGAGCAAGAGTTCCCGTGACTTGGCAGGGTTAATGCTGGGTTTGGCCCTTTGTTTCTCGTTTAGAGGAGCATGCTGGATTTGCAACAGGACTTATGTGTTCTAAACTCTACATTTATGCATACTCCTGTAATTTATAAACATGTAAATAAATGCTGCATATGCTGAACAAGATTGTGATAATTGTACATTTAATTAAGCTTTTTAGATACAAAACAAGATAAAAATTATCTGGCAGAAAACTTCAGTAAGGAATGACAGACCAGGAAAAGATGTCCCCAAGATAAGCTGAAAGTACTGCACCCCATTTTAAAGGAGCACTCTCAGGACCAGTGGTCAATTGCTTGGGAAAACAGTTGGGTCTAAATCTGAAGAACTTAAATCTGAGAGACTGTTGTGTCTTTAAATAAAATAGACTTATGCCTAGTTTACTTGCTATTTAAAACACTCAGTTCTGTTTACATATTTTCCAGTAACAGTCATTAGATAGTGTGGATGAAAGTCATGCAACCAGAAGGCAGGGTGCTTCTTCCCAGATGGGTCCTCAGACTACAGAATCACAATCCTTCTCTCCACCGTTAATGGTGTGCTACACATCGGTATCAGTTCAACAAAAAGGATGCAGATTAACTAATATCTCACTTCAGAGATACCCTGATTATCTCCTAGGAGTTTTAATCCAGTAGGTTCTGGAGTCTGTTTGTTTCCTAGTTTCTGAACAAGTGCTGACTACCCATCTTATTTAAAGGGGGAAATAGGAAACATGCCCTTTATGGCTTCAGCTAAGAGACATGTTTTAAAAGACCCTAGAAAAACATTTCATGCACATGCTGATCTTTTAGTATATGTTAAACATGTTCTGTTCAGGCATATTTTTACCTAGATTTTTGTCTTTTTTTAAAAATTCCTAAATATCGTTCTCAATTAAGTGTAAGCAGGAAAGAGGCAGAAGGAGCTTAGGATGGAACGAAAAGAAAAAAGTCTTCACTCAGCACTCTTAGGTTGTAGATATCCTCACCGCAGGAATTTGTAGGAGGTGAAAACTTTACTTTTGAAAGCTTTACTTAAAGAAAATAAAGTTTTACAAAAAAAGGTTGAATAGCTTTTTTAGGCCTCTCTTGTCTAGTTACGCATAGATCCTGGGCTAGATGGTTTGAGCCCTTTTTGAGCTATTTTGTACACGAAAATGCAATGCAATTCAGCTCAAGGCACAGTCTAAGAGCTTGTAAATGTGAGGACACTCAGCACAGCTATAGTAACTAAAGTTAGCAATTTGAAATTATTTAGTTTAGTGAAAGTTAAACAGTGCTAATCTTTTTGAACGAGTCTGCAGAAGGGCTTCATGTGGTTGCAGTAGTTCAGATCATTTTTCTTAAGTGTAACTATGCAGAAAAAGACCAAAAATGAAATAAGTAAAAAATTCAAGTTCAGGGGCAAGAGAATGAGGAAGCTATTCAGAAACTAGAAAGCGAGCAGATGTATAAGTAGTGTTGTGACAGTGAAAATATGAAGCAGTATTTTTGAACAATTGCATGTTCACTTATTAGTAGAAGTGGAAAGAAAAAATTAAAAAGACCTGTCATCACTTCAGCTTGGCATTTTAAACATGATAATTGCACAGCAATTTATCACTGTCTCACAATTAAAAGTAAATCAAAGTGAATTTATACTCTGAACACATATGTGTCAGAATATTACATCAACAATACCTTTTTCATTAGATGGAAGCAGATGTTGACAGCAAGCTCAATGACGGCAACCTACCAAAGATAAAAGCACTAAAAGAACACAAAAAATGTAAGATTACTATCACCAAATACATTATTCCTATCAATTTATCATTTGTGGAACTTCTTGCTTCTAGTATATCACAACATTTTGAGTTTTGTAAGTCAGGGAACAAAATGCCTGCTAATAGCTCCTTATCCTAGCCACATTTTTTTTTGAGGCTTCCAGATACATCTCAGATTGGTGTTTCATAGAATAGTTTGGGTCGGAAGGGACCTTTAAAGGTCACTTAGTCCAACCCCCTTGCAATGAGCAGGGACACCTTCAACTAGTTCGCGTTGCTCAGAGCCCCATCCAACCTGACCTTGAATGTTTCCAGAGATGGCGCATCTACCACCTCTCTGGGCAACCTGTTCCACTATTTCACCACCCTCAGTGTAAAACATTTCTTCCTTATATCTAGTCTACATATTCCTTCTTTTAGTCTAAATCCATTACCCCTTGTCCTATCACAACAGGCCCTGGTAAAAATTCTGTTCCCATCTTTCCTGTAGGCCCCCCTTAAGTACTGAAAGGCAGCAATAAGGTCTCCCCGGAGCCTTCTCTTCTCCAGGCTGAACAACCCTAACTTTCTCAGCATGTCCTGAAAGTAGAGGTGTTCCATCCCTCCGATCATTTTTGTGGCCCTCCTCTGGATTCACTCCAACAGGTCCATGCCTCTCCTGTTCTGAGGGCTCCAGAGGCAGATGCAGTACTCCAGGTGGGGTCTCACCAGAGTGGAGGGGCAGAATCTTCTCCCTCGACCTGCTGGCCACGCTTCTTTTGATGCAGCCCAGGATACAGTTGGCCTTCTGGGCTGCGAGCACACATTGTCGACTCATGTCCAGCTTTTCATCTACCAGTACTCCCAAGTCCGTCTCTGCAGGGCTGCTCTCAATCCCTTCATCCCCCAGCCTATATTGATACCAGGGGTTGCCCCGATGCCTGTGCAGAGGACCCTGCACTTGGCCTTTTTGAGCCTCATGAGGTTCACACTGACCCATTTCTCAAGTCTGACCAGGTCCTTCTGGATGACATCCCTTCCCTCAAGTGTGTCGACCACGCCACTCAGCTTGGTGTCATCCACAGACTTGCTGAGGGTGCACTGGATCCCACTGTCTATGTCG
This sequence comes from Charadrius vociferus, assembly GCF_000708025.1. Classification (NCBI taxonomy): domain Eukaryota; kingdom Metazoa; phylum Chordata; class Aves; order Charadriiformes; family Charadriidae; genus Charadrius; species Charadrius vociferus. The sequence continues at coordinate 909,635 of NW_009646966.1, read as the reverse complement.
TTGATGAAGATATTGAATGGTACTTGTCCCAGTACGGACCCCTGAGGGACACCACTTGTCACCTGTCTCCATCTGGACATTGAGCTATTGACTACTACCCTCTGGATGTGACCATCCAACCAATTCCTCATCCACTGAACAGTTCACCCATCAAATCAATCTCTCTCCAATTTAGAGAGTAGGATGTTGTGGGGGGCCATGTCAAAGGCCTTACAGAAGTCCAGATAGACCACATCCATAGCTCTTCCCTTGTCCACCGATGTAGTCATTCCAACATTGGAGGCCACGAGGTTGGTCAGGCAGGACTTGCCCTTGGTGAAGGTATGTTGGCTCTCTCAAATGACCTCCCTGTCCTCCATGTGCCTTAGCATTGCTTCTAGGAGGATCTATTCCATGATCTTCCCAGACACAGAGATGAGGCTGACAGGTCAGTAGTTCCCAGGGTCCTCCTTTCTACCCTTTTTAAAAATGGGTGCAATGTTCCCCTTTTTCTAGTCACTGGGGTCTTCACCTGACTACTATGACTTTTCAAATATCGTGGAAAGTAGCTTGGCAACGATATCAGCCAGTTCCCTCTGGCGTCTGGGATGCATCTTGTCAGGTCCCATAGACTTATGTATGTTCAGGTTCCTCAGGTAGTCACAAACCTGATCTTCTCTTACAGTGGGAGTTTATTAATTTACAGTTTATTACTTTATTATTGACTTGCATGTTTTACTTACAGATCTGTGTTACCACGTCCCATGGAACTCTAGAGGGCACTATCCAAGTGAAAAGGTAGTCCCAAACAAAGCACAAAAAGTTAGAAAGGAAAGGAAACGCTGTTAGAAAACAGTTTGCATGTCCTTTAATAGCCTACATATTAGACCATCCCAGTCTAACATCCCAGACAAGTTTTCCACATTGTGTTTTCTTTCATCGTTCTTTAGACACTACACATAAGCCTTTCATGAATTATGCTTAGAAATACTAAAATCAAATGGCAGTCCTGACTCCAAACTAAACTAGAGGTGCAATAGTTCACTCAAAATGTTGTGTACAGCTACACAACTAGTCACCTCTTATTCTTTATTGTGATTGTACACAAATCTGGTGAAAATCATAACACAACATTGAATATATGTATATATATTTGTGTATGAGAAAATACACCTATGCATATATATATATATGCATTTAAAGACAATTCAGAACATTTTCTAGTCTAGTCTTTTCTTTTAACATCAGTATGACCTCAGCAAAGGAATGTCTGATTTCAGTGCTTAACAATTGGTCCGTTGTTATAAGTAGACTGAATGACTGAAATAAAAACCTCTGCTGATATTTGTCTTTACTTTGATCTCTTACTAGAAGGAAAGTAATTTAACATAATACGAAACTCAAACAGTTCAACCATGCAGTATTTTAAGGTAATAAAATAGATTCAGAATTCCCTTCCTGCAATGTCTCTCAGACCACTCTTTCAAATTAAGCATTTGTAGTCTCCAAGTTATTATTATTACAATATTATGATATTTACTGGATGCATCGTGTCTTCGAACATTAGTCAGCATAGCCATTGATCACGCAATATACCTTCCCTTTCCAAAAGTTATAGGAGACAGATGGTATCCTCTTTACCCTCCCCCAAAGATAAGAATCCCTGGGCAGAGAACGCATAGAAACAGAAGTACTAATCATTTGTAACTCTAAGTATAGTCAACATATGTCATTAGCATCTAAAAATGCTGCATTGCAAGGTAACACAAAGGGTAGCTTGCAGGAGAGACTCAGCTCTGAGCCCTCTTCATACCACCTTGGTGCCACTGGTGAGATGTTTGTTTCAAGTCCTACATTGTTATTCAGCTTACCTCTTCTCCAACTCCTGCCCCACCTTCCCAAGACCTGCTGTAGATGCATTATTCAACTGTATTATGAAAAAATAGGCCCAGCCACCTCAATTTGAGCATCGGTAATTATTCTGCACAATGCTATTTCCTTTTCTTAGGTGAGGGATATGAAAATTAATCCATTGCTGTTTGTGCAGCAATCCTGGGTTATGTTAGTAAGCATCACAAGAGTTCCCCTGAAGAAATTAATTCTGTGTTCAGTGCTGATCTGCTGTGTAGTAAAAAGGCCAGAAACCTCACATTGACTGTTGACAATGCAGAAGAAAAACAATAGCTACACTTTTAGTTAGCATCAGTTCTAGATACTGCAGGATACAGAGGGTCTGGTTGGGGCAGGGGAAAGGAGAAAAACTGTAAGGTGGGGCATGGAAACTGGGCTGAGAAAAGTAGGAGGGTATGGAGTGATGTGGTGGAGGGAGATAGGGCTGGGGTCTGCAGATGTATTATATGCAGTGTCAGAATAAATAGCACAGAGTAGGGGAGATGTAATGTGGAACACAAGCATCTTGCCTTATGCATGAGCAGTTCAATGTAGTTCTGAAAGCTGCTGCTGCAGTCTCCCAGTCAAACTGAGCCTGGAATTTCTTTTCAAGGTATAAAAGAGTTTTTGATGGCTTGTAATTACATGGCATGGGCTTAGGAGCTGTTCTGAACCAATGCATCTAAAGGCTGCCTTCAATGCTGTAGTTGCAAGGGCTTATAAAGGGTAACAACAGTTCCTCCCCATGGGTGAGAACTAGCCTATGTGTTGAATAAATCGGGGGACTTCTGGGGACAAAACCTGTAAAATGTCATAATTAAAAACTATATTAAAAAGCTGCACCTGTTAAAGTTACATTAAATCTGTTATTTCTAAACTCTGGAGTGTCTAACTCAGCATTCTTGATTCCTATTGAATTTCCTATATGGTATTCGTAAATATTCACTGTGTTGTTAGCTATAACAAACCAAATACGGTAATACAGTTCAGTTTTCTTTTAGTCATATAAAGGCAAATACATTGCAAAATGTCTGTCTATGGGATAGATAAAATGCAAACTTTAAATACTAATGATTTTTTGTGTTTTTATGAAAATGTTTGGTGGAGGAGTGGAGTATGAAGTGAGAAAGAGAATTATTTCTTTTTTTCTGCATAGAAAAAAATAAAATCAAGCATTTTCCTAACACAAGGCAGCAAAAACACACCCTAAATTCCTAAAACTAGAAAGTAAGCATCCTGAATCAAAAAAAAAAAAAAAAATAGAGAGAGAGAGAAAAGTTTGTCTACATCTATAAATGAAAAAGACGAAAGAAGAGTGAAATGAGATGTGACTGCGTCTGAGCACAGGGATTTTTAGGCAATACATTCATTTTCTGTAGTTGTCAGAGAAGCAAATGTTCCAGAAATATGGGAGCTGAAAAATTATCCATCATCTCTCTTGGTGAAACAAGGCCTAGTTAGAGGATGAGATTCAATGAAGTCATATTTTGATGGTGTGGGCAAGGTCAATATGACCTTTGCAGTTTAAAGAGCCAGTCTGGGCAGCTTGTCTTCTCTTTTGCCCAACATCTTGAGCACTTATTCAAATTTGTTTAAACTTCTTACTACAACTGACTGATATGTTAGTATAGAGATGACATTTAGAAGCACCAAATTTCCAAACTGTGTTGATTTACATTGTTTCCTTTTTCCTCCCAGGTAATAAAAACTCATATGTAAATGAAACAGGACTAGCCAAAACCTTCTGATAGGTTTGTGGCTTTGGTTGGTGGGACATGTTCATGAAATAAAAACATTCACAAGAAGTTAAAATTCTAACAACTTTCTGTGTTCACAATGATTGGAATAAAGCCATCTGACATGGTCAGCACTCTCAAATTGAAATAGCTTGTTTTTTCTAAAAGCATTTTTTCAATTGAAATTAAGTTTTTTATTTAAAGAGTTTAATTTAAAGAATTTTATTTTAATATAAGTATAAAATTAAAATTTCAAAGCAAAAATGAAACATATCATTTGTTTAAAGTGAAATGTTTCTTGAAATTCCATTTCAATAAAAAAAATTCATTGTTTCCACTTAACATTACTTTTTTCCCAAAAATTATCATTTAGCATTAAGCCAGAGCTCCAACTTTCAAAGACTTTCCAAGAATTTTATGTTACATTATATTGTTTTTCATCAAACATGACCTGTATAGATAACATTTTACCAATAAGTGAATAATAAATGCAAAAACAAGAGAGTGGTTAACTTATTTTGAAACTATGAAAACAAAATATTATTTACTTTCCAAAGGATCATGCACTTTTTGCAGTAGCTCTCTGGCAGCATTCTTTTTATCCTGCTGGTGACTGCTGCTGCAGGGATAGTAGCTCTGCTTGCTCCTTATCATAGTTTCCATGGGGAAGAGCTGAGATCAGATGCAGTTGTTGCATTTATCAGCTATGCAAGGCAAGATCAGGACATGTGGCACCATATTTTAACTAGCTGTATAATTCCTCTTGCGATGGGTGTTTTTTACAAATAGAACTGAACTGAACCAGTAGGTTTCTAAATTCTGTTTTTTTCAGTCTCTTAAAATTTTAACTGTGAACAAAATGTACTTCAAACTTTACAGCCATTATTGCTTAAATATGTTTCAGTTTCTTATTAGTTTACTGAAGTACCGAATCTCCTGATTTAACTCAGGTAATTGTACTCAGAGTGAAGCTGTGGAAGCATTTGAGTATGGATTACTCCCATGAACAAGGATTACAACATTCAGCCTTTACAAATTAGCACATTTCTGGTCTTAGGTCTTTGTACTGTTCAAACATAAAGATAAATTCTTCTCAGAAATAAGGAAATATACTTGCCTGAATAGAGCTATATTGTTTTAGCATGTATTTGATAGCTGTGAATAATATTAAATCTCACTGGCAACACTAGACACAGGGTATGCTTCATAAGGCCTGCTGTGGTATCAAAGGTGATTTAAACAGGATCACCCAGAAGCTGATAACCTCATGGGTGAGATTAGCTGCTGTTAAACCCACAACTGATACCCAAACTGCACTTCTTTTTATGTTCTTAGAATAAAAATGGTTCATTTTATTTTTCCTGAATCAGAAATGGCAAAGAAAACATATTGTCATATTCTCTTCCTTCCAGATAACTTTTTCACAAGGTTAAATGATGTTTATGCAAATGCAGAAAAAGATGTAATTATCGCAGCATTCACCCAGAAAATAGTGTATGGCGTTGAATTAGAGAATTCCAAATGTTGATGCTAATGCATATGAAGAAAATAGGAAGAGTAAATGTTACTTTTTATGAAAATTTTCCTAGAAATTAAAATAGCAATTCTATTTAGGTCAGGAAAGTACAATAGTGTAGGCAGGACATAGGCAACCTGTGAGATCAAGTTCAACCTGCAGATTGTCTATTTGTTTGTGTCTGAAGATAAAGTCAATGCAAATTCCTTGATGCATTCCAAAGACAGAATATAAAAATTTAAAAAAAAACCATCATGCGTTAGAGAGCAGTTAATACAACAAGCAAGTTTTACATCTTAAAGCACTATTTTCTGGTTAATTTTTCTTTTCTTTCGGGAAAGCAGAATAATCATTATTCTCAATAAATTATGTTTTAATAACCACTCCCAGTGTTTTCTGTATTGTGTCAGGCCTTAAAAAACACGAAATATCTAGATTTTCCTGAAAACAAACTCAGGTATTCCTCAACTCAAGTACCTGGAATACCCAGGAACTTCTAAATACATGGCAATAGCGCACTGCTCATTGGCCTGCATTCTGCCTGTTTCAAACTCATGTCCTCCTACATTTCAGTACTAAACGGAGATAGAGGACATTTTGAATTTAACAATGATAATGAAAGATTTCTTCACCTGACTTTGCTTTTATAAGCTTCTGGACATTTAATGAAAAAGGGATATGTAATTTGGAAGAGAAAAGTGTTGGTCATTAACGTCTACCACTACTGTCAGTTGTAGATTAATATGTTTATACTCCCACAGAAATAAATGAGGGCCATTGCTTTATCTTTGCTTATCAGACTGTTACAATTTTATTCCAGTTTGATATTTCCAGATTTTAAAATTCCCATCCAACTGTGACAACATTTGTCTATATCTTTAAATTATAACTGGGAAGATAAAACAGTTTCCCATGCAGCTTATTCGCAAACTTTCACAAGTAATGACAAGAGGTTTATCTCAGTATAAAGGGATGTTGAGCCAGAGTAACAGCTCCCATGCCAATTCTCATCTTTCTGGCTGTACAGATGGAGTGAAAGGACTTCCCTGTGGGTTTTTGGCAGCTAACATAATCAGATCACATAACGGCTGCTCTAATTTTTTATAAAAGACTGTTATCTCCTCCTAAATATAACCAGCCATTCCAAATTCCTCTGATTATTTCTTAACAAATAATCAGTGGCTATAATTTCCACCTTTTCAGTAAAGTATATTGAATATTGTAGCAGCAAAGTGAGTAGTACCACCCCTAGTTATGACTACCTACTTTCTGTTACAAGACCTCATTTTCATTTATTTGGAGACAAAGAATCAGACAGAAAAACAGGGTGACAAAAGATGCTTTTTTTCCCCTTGATTTAACAGCTGGAACAAATATAAATATATAAAGCAGAAACCCATGGATCTCGCAGGTCCAGGTCTGCAGCTGATGAAAGTCAACAATGCACTGTGTTTCAGAGGGGCTGTGCTAGTTTATGACAGCTGAGAACTTGGCATGTCTCAAAAAGCTGGATAATCAAAGATGTCAGCCTACTTTGGAAACTTTCCTTAAATGGCTATTTATGTAGTCTAGGGGAATGTAAAATAACTTTCATTCAACTCCCTCATATGTACAGTCTCTTACTACCTATCAAATAATCACTGCAGATCCTTCGTTTTCAACACATCTTAAAAGGAAGGCATACACCCTTTCTCTCTATATATCAAAGGAACAGAAGGCATTCTTTGAGTCCAAAAAGGCAGAAAAAACAAGCTGAATAAATGGAAAGCAATAAATCCCAAACATCAATAATGCTTTGACTCAATTCACAACTGTATTACTTCATCTGCATTTCAGCATACTTCCATTGACTTTACAGGAAAATTGTATCACAGTAAAGGCAGACTAAAACATTCTTTATTCAAATCCTCTATTACCTGCCATTGCTGTTTTTACATGCCTACTGAATTTTCATACATATCATAAACTTTTGTTTTATCATGTATATATAGAAGCAGACATAAATGGTGCCCTTCTGTTAGTCTGTACACATGCTCAAGTATATAGACACTATCTGTGTACACATACTGCAGTATGTTCACTATGAGCACTGGTTCTTATCAGATAACTGCTCAAGTGTAAACTGTTTCCCATGTCATATTTTAGCAGGTTGCTAAGGATATTTAACATGCTCTGAAGCTCCCTATTTTTCAGTCCACACTGAGTCTATAATGTAGCCCATCTTTTTATACTTAATGTTTTGTATTATGTTTTGCAAATAAGTATTTAATTTGCATTTCAGTTAACAGGCATTTATTGTACAGTAAGAATCAATTGACTACTACAAGGACCCTTTTTATGATTTAATCCATTCACAAGAAAATTCAGTTGCTATCATAATATCCTCAAAATTGCATCAACAATACATATAAAATTAATATACTATTAGCAATGAAATGTGGGTATCTAACTGACATGAAACAAGATATAAAGAGAAAATTAGCCATCAATTAGCATACTTTCTTAATGTCAAAAAGTATTTAAATTAATTTAGTCTTTCATTAATTAATCCAAATCAGATTTACTTTCTTGGTTTATAAGACAACCAAATTGCTAAACAAGGCTTTTAACTTTACAATGTGAGTAATGGAAGCATAGCTATACCCACAATATTTAGGCATCTCAATTCAGCAGCATTGGATTGTGATTTATATTGCCATCTGCTAAAACACACACACAAATAGCATATTACATTTCACTTCAAAAAACTACAGGATTTCCATAAAAGCGCTGCAAAGTGTAATGAAATAGTTAAATATTTAAATCACCAATAATGTTTATCCAGTCACATATTTAGCTTCACTGATGCTGCACTGTCAGGGGAAGAGCAGAGGAGAGATACATAAAGTAGTAAAATGAAGGTGAGGGATGCTGAAAGTACAGCAAGCTTACCCCTCTAGCCTCCCCCAGGCCCCTGGCTTCACTAGGTGTGAGTGCAAATTGAGATGATAAGTGGTGATAGCCTGTGGCTGTTGAAGTAGAAAACTTAGAGACATGACAAAGCATAAGAGAATACTGGAGAATACAGCATTAACAAAATGGTGTAGTTATTTGTTTTATTTATGTCAGCCTATCAAACGTTAGGATGAAGGTCCTAGGGTCTAGCTGCCCTTGACAAAGTAATTAGACTGAAGCCTAGCAGAAGCAGAAAAAGCAAATGAACAGGCATTTGCTGCTCAAAAGCATACATTTTCCACTTTGTCACACACAAAGCTTATTTTCCTAGAGTGAAAAATCCATTCCTGTGCCATCTCTTCACCTCAGCTTTTCTCAGGCATCAGCTCAAATGCAGAGGCTTCACAAGCTGTCATAAAGGTCAGCATACATAAGCTATTTCCTTTGCCAGTCTTGAGAACAAAATCCAAAATCAGTTTTTCAAATCAGCAAGCCCTATTTTATGGCCCAAGAAATGTGAGGGTGTTGCAGATGAAAACCAAATTCCTCAATTTACTGTCAGAAACCACCAGGCAAAACCTGCAGACTTAAAAGAACATATGTCTCTCTTTGTAGCTCAGGAAGTCAGACACCATCTCTACACCAGTATGAATTTCCAGCTA
>NW_009646966.1:789376-900876 GCF_000708025.1 Charadrius vociferus | reverse complement strand
GGACTGAATGACAGTTGTAAAGACTGCACCAAAAATGTACAGTTGACCAGAGGCTGATAGAAAGGTTACGCTGATAATGGTTTAATATAATTGTCTTACATAGTTGATGTATAACAAGGTAACTAATAAGCAATGGCTTTGTTAGCTATACTTAGTGGCACACAGCGGCACCAGCTTTAGCCATAACCTGAACTCACAGGACACAAGCCAGCTCACGCCTGGAAGCTGTTTAAGTACATTGGTGAGAATTGTACCCACTCTAGTTCCTGCCACTCAGCCTCAAAGCTAGCTCGCCTCCTGTCAGCTTAGCAAAACGTGGTAACCAAGGCACGTTACCTCTTCCCTTGCTGTTCACCTGCTTTCCTAGGCTACATTAATTGTGTCACTCAACTCTGCAGACAGCTAATTCTTTGCAATACCTCATACTTCAGTTAGTGCTAGGCACCAAGAAATACCTTCCACTGTGTCTTCTTTGATAACCAAAATGGAAAGTGGGAATAAAGCATTTTGTATATTGAAATTACGTTAGAGGAGTTAAAGACTTTTGTACCAGTCACAAGGAAATGCATAGCTTAGGCTGTTTGCCAGTTGTCCAACACCTGGTAGAGCAGACACCTCACTGAAGAAGGTGACTCCCAGACACCATCATTGTTCCACTAATAAATAATCATTCTACATTCCAGCACTGACTTTGTCTTATTTGCAAATGCTTTCCAGTTCCAATACAAATTTAAAATCTTTACTAGGTGTGGCAAAGAACTTGTCTCTCACCTACTCTTTTAGCTAGCACAGTCAGTTGTGTTCACTCTTCATGTGCCCAAGGCAAGAGGGAAGACAAAGTTATCCTATGTTTAGATCACACCGTAGCATGGACTTACAATATAGCAAGGGCCATGTCATGGACCAGGAACTGAACTGATAGATCTCCAAAAACTAGGAAAAGTCTACATATAGCTTAAGAAATGTCCAAGTTATCTTTCATACCTTTATCTAGCTTGATCAGAAAGCTAGTCTGAGACTCATAAATTGCTCTCACAAAACCAGGAGAGTTTGCTACCTCACTTCAGGCCCGTTTAAAGTTATTGAAAATAGGATTTAAGTAGCTCTTTAGTCACCAACTTCATAAAAAGCCTTATGACAATGATTGTTAAACTTGTTCAAAGTCAACTAAACCTTGCAATAAGAGCTAAACAAAAAGTTCTGTTAAAGCTGCAGGTGGCAAAATTATCTATTTCACCCAGTCTTTAATAGGAAACCTTAAAGGCAGCTTTTGTTATTTCCCAAGGTGTCTTAAAAGGTGTTTTAATAAACACTTTTCTGTTGTGAATCTTTTCATCCGCCTTATATCTCGCAGGCATTATCAACCATAATTTATCTCAAAATCTTCATCAACTCTCATGTTGATTATTTCTAGCTTGGACCTCTCTTTCCCATTTAGTGTTTTTAATCATTGGTCCCACAGAGACTAGCTTTGAGGATTTTTTTTTCCCCCCATTTTGGGTCACACCAGGGCTACTCCTGTGAAATTCAATTAGAACCTTATAACAATTCTCTATAAATTTCATCACTTCAAAAAACAAACAGTAAGATCTTGAAAGAAGCACTCTGCTACTGCCAGAAGGGGTTTATTAGCACTTTGTCAGACAAGTGTATTTGTTTTGGGCAGATCAATCAAATCTACTTCAAATGACAAGTCCTTGAGCTCCAAATAGTGTGGACCCAATATTCAGATTTTATTTTTTAAAAAAATGCCAGCACTCCATCTTAGCATGAAAGACTATAGAATGAGCTGGCTCTTAACTGCAAAATTATTTCTTCAGAACATTTACTTTTACCTTCAACTTTAGGTAAAGGCCTATTCTCAGAACATTTGTTTTGTCACCTTGATCTAGGCCACCAGAATAGCCGTTAAGTCTTGGCAAATGATTACTTTTTCTTTTTCAAGCCATCATTTCCCAAGGATGTCTTTTCAACCTGCAGAAACTGCCGACTGATTTGACAAATTTAAGGCATGTTTGCATTAGGACAATTTGCAATAGAATAGCTATATCAATGTCACTTAAGATTAAATCAGCAACTGAAGTCCCACATTACAACTGCACAGAGCATCTACACTGGGAGATTGCAGTGATGTTACTAACTACACTGGTGGAAATTTCACCTGTACAGGTATACTGCTACACAGTAGGTCACCTCGAGATTTTTTCTCTTGACCTCCAACCTGTCTGAGATGGAAAAGAGCAAATCAGAGTGAAAGACTTTTAAGAAAGGATCAACAGCCTAAATTAGTTATGAGAAAAACTGAGCAAAGTTGCAGTGAAAAACGTAGTGCCTTCACTGGTAAGTTTTAGAACACAAATTTGTAAATATGATGATTTGACCATTTGGGCTAAATCTTTCTTCTAGCTTCTGATGTATTTTTGGTAATTACATTTTTGTCACATGAGCCATAATACATGAACAGTTTTAAGAAACAAGATCATATTGCCTTGATAATTTTTAAGACATTAGTTTGGGATATGATAGAATTTTTCCTACACATTAGAGCAGAGTTGAACCTCAGTTGGCCAACAACCCAACTATTCTGCAGAATGCCTTACAACTTGTCATTTTTCTACTCTATGTATACTAATAAATACTCAAGAGAAAGAGAATCTCAACCCAACAGTATTCTATTAAAACAGAGACCTGAACTATACTATTTTTTATGTACAAAAAAAGAAAAATTCCAATAGGAGTAACAGAATGTATATGCAAGTGATTACAGCACCCACTCATTCTTTGTGAGACCCAATTACAAATTTTACCTGTTCCATATAAAACAAAAGGAGGAGTAGGATTTAGGTAATCAACATCTAATCATAGCATTTAAATATTTATGCTCAACATAGCTGTGGTTTTGACTAGAAAATACATTTTTGCCTGAACACCTCCTAAGTGAAAGTTGCTTTGAAACTGTTAGGTTAATATACCAAAAAACTCCCAAACAATCACTTTCAATAACTTGTCATTTCAAACAATGGGAAACACTGTCAGAAAATTCCCAAGCAATTGTATCTTCTGAACTTACACCAGTGTAATTCTATCAGCTCCCGTTTTCTTCCTCTAGGTTATCTTAGAAGTCAGCTGAAATCACTGCTGCACTCTAGTGACTGAACACGAGTCAATTTGTGCATTGTAGTCACCATTTGAAAGTTCTGACTCCACATAAAAGTTTTATGGTTGGATGAATAGAGGTAGAGGGAGGATAATTATCCAGCATTGCCATCCAATGTATAATATTTCCATCAATATTCTAAGAACCTGCCTTTTCCAATCAAGTGTGTTTTACCAGATATCATCAGACATGACCATTCAAGCACCCAAAGCTCACTAAAACCAATAGGAGCTTGTAGCCTTTGCGGCTTAAAAACTCGATACCTTGGTGCTCTGGATTGTATTCCATCATGATCTGCCAAAGAAAAGAGCAAACCAGTAGCAGAGAAAGATTAAACTAAAAAATTCTTTCTCCTGGGGTCACTCTTCTAATCATTCATCTACACATTTTCACCTTAAAATTGTCAAATTCCTTGTTGTGTGGGAATTTTTAACGAAGAAATCTGTCAACAGAGCTCCTACATAAAATATCTACAGTTATTCTAGAGAGAATTCTATTCTAGAGAGTTATACTAGTTAAAGAAAATAATATTAATCTTTACTAAATAAGGCACTAGAATCTTAATGTTCACACATCTCTGCTTCAGCATTCATGTTCTATTTTCTGTAGAAGTACATCTGAGTTTTTTTATTTGCTTTTGTTTGCATTTTTATCACTGATTACATTAAATTTGTATTGGTTTCCTAAGTACAGAGTATACAATAAGAATTGTTTACGCAGTCACTGTTCGGATTATCATTACTTTCCTTCTCATCTTAATGTCATCACAAACATCACACCTTCCTTGCTAACCTGATGTTGATTTAATGACTTGACTTGCTCATGACAATAATGCCTCTTATCTTCCAAGCTGCTTAATGTATTTGATTTAAGAATAACTGAGATCTCAAGTGACTGTGCAAGCAAATTAGAATCACCACAAAAAGTTATGCGGTAAAAGGTGATTACAGAAGTTTGAATGCCAAATTAATGAACAAGCTAAAGATTTTATGTAGCTCCCAAATTATAAATAGTTTCCTCAAACAAAGCAGCCAAGAATTAACATTCTTTAGCTATTGGTTATTTTAATTTACCCATTTATAGGAATTCAACAGGAAATTCATAAAATAATCCCAAACCTCTGATGCAATTGCCAAAATATGTGTTGAAAACTTGTCAATTCAATAAAATAGCTTTCTGAGGCCAGTGACCTGGATGGAAAAAATCACTCTGACTTTTTTAGCCAAAATATCCAAACTAACTGTCATCCTGTCTGATGGTAACAGAAATTGTCTCAATCCCTTGACTGAGTTTGCCAGTCATAGCTATCATAACTTCCCTCTGTTCAGCCCTGACATCCTCCGCTTCACTTTGACCAACTTACAAACATGGAAATCTTCTTAATATCTCCCAGCACCCCAGCATGAATTCAGATCTCTCCAACAGATAACTGTATGGTATAATAGAAACATTAATTAGTCAAGAAACTAAAACAGAGATGTACAGGCAGTACTCTATCCATTCTTAAGGTGCATATGTTTATGACACAGTCAGACCAGATGCGAATGTTTTGTGCCCCAAATTAACTTTTCAGGATTCAGCCACCTCATGCCAATTCTTAAGTGCACATCTACATAATCAATTGTATGTGCTTAATGAATCCAGGAGTAATTCTAACAGTGACGAAGGATATTTCTATGCTTAAAATTAAGAGAATGTATAAGACTAGATATTATTGATGAAAGAAGCATGGTCAAAACCAAGAAAAATATAACCCATGGTATATGGCATTTATTCCTCTATGTGTACATATCCAGAATTTCATTGTAAGCACACGTTTCTAATTTCTCTGTGATACTGAGAGGAGAGCTTTTCTTCATGTTCTCCTTATTTTCCTATCATTGTATACTAAAAAGTGCTTGTCTTGCAAATAGGATCATAGACCGCTAAAATGCGATTATTGTATTGTACCTAAATACGTCTGTTACGACATATAATGCTCACCACCAAAAGTTCACTTCTCCCACTGGGAGGCAATTTTATCTTGGTATTAGTTTGGCCTACAACAAATAGCACTATTACGACTGTTTCACATTACTGCTTACAGTGGGGAAAAACACCAAAAACATTTGAACACTTGAGATACAGGACCAAGTATTGTGCAAAGTTGGTCACATGTTATTTCCACACCAGCTGGTTCTACCTTGGCTAGCACTAGAGGCCAGCATACAGAAGAAATTAAGCCTGTCTCCAGTCACTGTATATCTATGCCAAAGTTGGGGTTTTTTTAGGAGTTAACGGCCTGAAAGGCAGAAAGCAAGATGAGCAAAAAGGGTATAAAATTAATTTATAGCAATTAACAATGAGTATATAGTGTTAACACTCTTTGATTCTTGGGCAGGATTTCTTGGCTTGCCTTCTTATTCAATGATCATCATGTCAACAATGTTACACTGTCGTGAGGAAGGGATTTGAATGGTGAGAACATAAGGAAAAGAACAGTATAAGAAATAGAAGAAAGAGAGACATTTAAAGAAGCTAAATACAGAGAAAAACTTTTCTATGATCTTGTGGAATTATTTGTTTAGAATTCTTGTGAGCAAGTCTGAGCCATCTGTATTCAGATAATCCAAATTACAAGAGAAGTCAGGGAAACAAAGATGACTGAAACATTTTAATGCCAAGCTACTTCCTATAAGACATGCAAATCACATTCTGATTCCATAAAAATCTCCTCTCCCTGAGCCTTCAGTCTGCCATTATTAAAAACAATACATACAGAAAAAAGCATAGTGTTTCTTTAAGGTTCCCTGCAGATTTGTATAAAAAGGGCAAAACTCTTTATTCTACAGAGAAAAATAGCAGAATTGGGTGTTCTGGGTTACTGACTGCAAGTAAATCATTTGCAACAGAACAAAAAATACAGTCAAGATTCCAAATGCATATTTTAGGAACAGAATTCTATTTCAGGATTATGTGATATAGTAGATTTTAGAGTTTTAGACCTAAATTTTATCTCTACTGAATGACTACAGCCCTTTCTTGGCAACAGAACTAATGTAGCTGAATTAGTGTACCAGAAAAAATTACTACCTTTGCTGTTATAGCTGCAGTGTATTAAGATGTAAGTACGTATAGAGAACTTGCAATGCTTTAATGACCAAAATGAACGTTCCTAGTTACTTCAAACAAGTGAAAATGAAAAGCAAATGATTTGCCATACTGTCTCTAACACGTACAACTACAACAGAATACAGAAAGCCATAATCTAATTTTGGATTCTGGAACTGCTGTGGTGAGTTGGTCCCAGCTAGCAGCCAAGCACCTACACAGCTGCTCACTCACTCCCCTCCCCCCGAGGGGCAGGGGAGGAAATAAGAATAACAAGAGAGAGAAAAACATGGCTTGAAAAAAGACGAGGAAATCACTCACCAAGTGACACCAAGTGTCATAGGCAAAACAGATTTGGAGAACTTAATTTAAAATATCTAATCACTGATTTGGGTATTTGGAAACAAAGACAACAAGCATGTAAACACTTAGGGAAAGCGCCTTTCCTTCCCCTTTCCCAGGCTGAACTTCACTACAGACGCTTCTGCTGCTCCCCACTTGCTCATCTCCGTGTTACTGGCCCGGGCAACATTCAGTCCCTTTGGTGAGGCAACAAGTGGTGCAGGAGGTTGGGGTGAGGGTGTAGTGGTTTATTTCAGCCTCTCCTTGTTTCTTGCTGGTTTATTCCACTGCACCTTCTTTCATACTAGTTTCTTCTGCTCTGGCATGGGTTACCCATAAGCCACAGTTCCCTCAGGGAAGCAGCTGCTTCTGCATCAGTTATCCAGAGACCACAGTCCCTTCTGGGGTGTACCTCCACCAGCATGGAGCAATTCCTACTGCTCAGTCCTTGCTGTTCCTTCTTTCTCCCCTGTCCTGATGGGGGGGTGGGGAGTGATGAGCAGCTGTGTGAGTGGTTGGTTGGCTGCTCGTTGGGGCCAACCCCCACATAAACTGTAAAGATCACATAAGAAATCACTGCTGCTCAATATTCTTTTTTACAATTCATAACTTTTGCAAGTACAAACTGAATAACTACTTACTGGTCAAGCCACAGATTCAGTTTTCTGAGCAGAAACGGCCCTGACTCTCTACTCCAGATTTGAATCTCAGATGAGGGGAGGGAGGCAATATACGTGAAAGAAAGAGCACATCAAATGCAAGGTTTCTTCAGGATCCATTTTTAGTTCTAAATTCTCTGACAGCAGATTGCATTGACTACAATACCACTGACATATTTTCTCCTCACTGGATATGAGACTACCTCATGGCAAAAGAATCACCATGCTCCTCAACCACATGTGTTGCAAAGGCAATGGCACAGGAATTACAAGAAGTTGTACTCTGGCATCACGCAACCACCTCTGATTGCAAAGTACACAGAGTGAGGGGCCAAAGTACAGTGGTGAGAGTTATGCAAAGGTACAGGACCTTTAACCCATGTCTTCCAGGAAGGCACACTAAAGATCCCTCCCACCAAATATCTCTACACACAATGACAGACGACCTCCATGTTGAAGCTCCTCAACCATTCTGAAAACCCTGTAAGGAAGGAATTAAAACTAGCTCTGACAGTCGGGCTTTTTATGTGTCCATTCCTCCGTTAATCCCACTCTGTTATCACTATAGCAAATAAATCTCTCTGAAACCAGAAAATATGACATACTGTTTCTCAGAAAGAAAGAATTCATAAACTTTCCTTCATATATCTCAAGTGTGTTATGTTGATGGCATTCTAAAGGCTCAGATGACGGTATGTCAACCCAAATATATTTGGGTTTGATTTTGTGGTTTTTTTTTTTTTCAGAAAAATATCAAAAATAATGCCATAGCTCTGAACTTCAGGGTTGGCCAAATTCAGATTGAAAGCAAAATGAAAGCAAAATGAGATAAATACAAAAGCCACCCACAAAACAAGAACACAAATCTTTATGGAATTTTTTGTTACTTGCTAAATTTTACTCCTCCTTAAACACAATACAAAAACCTTGTATATTTAATTGCATGGAAATATATATATACACCACATTTTTTAGGCATCTGGTTGAATACATTCTTATATTGGATTAGAATATGATAATAAACTAGAATGTACTTTTGCATATTGTAAGGTGTAAGTCATAGCCCCAGCTGTAGAGTTTGAAAGAAAGTTACAATTGCAGAGGAAGTTCTTGCCGTTCTTGTATCTTCGAGCAGCATGGGCTGCGAGTAGGATTTTCCTACATCCTATGCCTTTTTTGCTTCCTCTTTCATGTCTATCATTTTTCTTTGGGGTAGATGCTGCCATTCATAATACATCAGGCAGTGACTTCAGTCCACAGGTACTGTGACCGAGTCCTGCATAAGGTATAAATGGATATGGAAATATTCTCTCTTTTATACATGTATGCTGGTTAATCTTTATCTATTTTAAAATACACTCAGAACACTGCATAGTTTGATCCCATCCATAGCTACAATTTATGTAAAATATCATTTAATACAGCTGGAAATATATTTCGAGCATATCTTTTCTTTATTCAATCTCTAAAATTTTTACTTGGGAAATATGTATCTTTGTACACAAAATAGTACTATAAAACATTTTCACTACAACTTAGTCTCAGAAGTATTTGTTTCTATACGGTGCATCCCAGTGCTACATGACCATTGACTCTCCGCATAGAACCTCAGTTCCTTTCAAAGAGACTTATAACCACGGAAATGGTCACAAGCTTGAGGAATGCCTGAGACAGCTTTTCTCTCTGTGCAAGTATGGAATAAAGGAAACACGCATGGATTTCACTACAACACCTTGGATTTCACCATTACCGTGTTTTGGACTTTATGCAAAAGTATTGTCTTCCTTTCCTATTTTTAGCTTAATATCAAAGTCCTTGGTCCTAAATTTGAATAGCATAATTCTGTAAACATTGTATTGTTTCTTCCCATTCCCATTAAATAAACCAATATTAAACAATCACCATCAAAACTTACAGTGGGCACACAGTTCACAGCACAGAAGCTGGCTGCAGATTTCTGAATTTGTAGCAGACTTCAGTTAGTCTTTTGGTACAGCACCATAAGCTCTGTTAATTGGCCGTTGATTCCAATCAGCTGCTGAATGGAAACTTCACAAGCCCTCCTCACCATTAGTGCCATGATATTTACTCCTTCAAATCACAGAAGATGCTTTCAAGTTTAGATCCGCTTCTTTTTAAAGTGAGAAAATACTGAAAGCAGTCAATTTTAGATTAAGTAGATAAGCACAAAAACTATTACGTCACAGCATAAAATATTTAAACCAATAAAACCAAAACTAATGATTCTCCAGGTGGACCTCCTATGATTGCTGATAAATGAAAACCAAGCTTCTCGTGTAATTAGTACAGTGCTCATTATTTATCCTGTCCTAGTTGAAATCACAATGAAGGAACCACTCCATCCACCTCTGGGGTGAAGTCATTCTTGGAGCAGAATACAGTGGTCTTTATAAGTTCAATAGCATAGTACAGCAGCCTTTGACGGGGAGATTACCTCGTTGAAAATACATGATTAAATAGCCTACAATGCAGCTAAACAAGCTGGAATCTGTCCAGGACAATAATAACTCACACACTTTTCTTGCAAAGAGTGCCCTGGGATCTTTAATGACTCAAAGTGGCTTTCTCCTTGGTTCTATCTCTCAAAAGCCTTTTAGGTCTTCTTTTAGAATCCTGGGCCCTAGATATCCCACTGTAGTGAAGAGCTAAAGGAAAATGAACAGGGCAAAATGTCAATAGTATGTATTGTTTAGTATAAAGAATCCCCAAAAGCTCGGGAAACGTCTTTTTAATGAGAAACAACAGTTTGTGGCCAGCTGTTCCACATTGTTATGAACACGTTAGCTCCAGCAAGATGTACAAACGGGGACTATAAACATAGTACATTGAAAATAAGGTCTGCATGGATAAACATACCTATTAATATAAATGGCACTGAGAAGAGGCAGACTGAGCTCATATACTGACTGACAATTTAGAGCAAAACACACTGGTTTTCTTCACCGTCTCAATAAGAAATTAGATGTAACATGGGTACAACAACAAGTGAGCCCCCCTAGTGTGTTTATTAAAATGTGAATTGAAATTATGAGTGGAAATATGGTACTGCATATGAATGTGACGGCCACTCCTTTGAGTTCTTTTACACCATTAAACTGTACACACAGTACATAATCATACATTTGACATTTTCAAAACACAGCATAAGTGAAGATTTATGCAGCTTTTCTGAAGGTTACTATGAAAAACATACAAGTGCAGGCGAAGAGCTAAGTTTATCACAACCCACAGAACATTTTCCTCCTTAATAATAACAAGGGTTTAGCCAGACATGATGGAGTTCCAGCAAGTATTTCAACATTTTCTATCCTGTGATCAAAGAATGTCTGCTGACAAAATATCCATCTAACATTAAATCTTTAGAATTTATCTGGCAGCAAAACAACTGAAGAAAAAAATCAAGATCGTTATCCATGAGTTTTCCATAGCCATTGGCTCTGCTGGCTTTCTTTTTATTTTAAATATGTCCATAATAAACTGTGGGGGATGGAAGGGAAGATCAAATTCTCCGTCTAAGCTATTTTTCCATAGAGATGCATTAGTGCAAATTAGACAGAGTGACTTTTCCCCGTTATAATTGGGCTGAAATGAGGTGGAAGGAACAGAAAGACAATTAACTTTAGCGTTTTTTCTTTCTTTCTTCTTTTTCTTTTCTTTATTTTTTTTTTTTTATCTCCAGCAGTTTGAAGTATGTTTAGTGCCCAATGGTAGTAGGCTGTCAGTGCTGCCAGGCAAAATTATTCTGAGACCTTCAAGGGGCTTTGTTTATCACATGTTTCAATTAACCTCTGCATTTTAACTTCATCATAATGCCTGTGCCAATTCACACCAAAGAACAAACAAAAATCCTCATTTCCTGTCATTATTTCTTTGCTTCACAAAATCAAGGGTCTTGGGTATTTTTTCCCTTTCTGTCTCTTATTTAGTACAAAGAGCAAAAGGACATAAATTTCAGATTACAGGAGACCACCACAAGGGGCAGAGAGTTTAATATAAATTACATTTCTATATAAGCCTTTCTTTCTTTTCTTTCCTTTTTTGCTTATGAAGTAAGGGAAATGTTTTCCATCCAGAAAGCATGTTTTATAAGTTTTAAAGTTTGACATGAGGAACTTGAAGTAGATACAGGAGGTTCAATACTAAACTAAACTCAAGTTTTAGGAATGCACTTACAAAGAGAAAACCATAATTTTATAGCTTTAAACCCCTTTGCATGGCAAGAGGAACACTAGATGCCTGAGGATTCCAGCACTAGATTCACAGTAGCTATAATGTTAACGTCAGCTAAGCAAGCTTAGTTGTAAGGCTTTACTGAAATCTCACAGCTACAACTCAGATATGTTTAACTACATGGAATAATCCTCCTCTTTTCTAACTTGCCCCCTTCTTTACCTCTTCCAAAACTGGTGCTGACCATCTGAATCTAGAACAGAAAGGAATATAATTATGTGCCCAAACTTGAGCAGTTTACATTGCATATGCAATACCAATTCTGCCGGAATAAACAATTTCTGTCCAAACTGTGATTACAAACCTGGGCGCTTAGCCTTCAAACAGAAGACGCACATATGTAACAAATTCACAGGTACTTTTACACACCTATTAAATACTGCTAGTTGCATGGGATGGGGCTCAAATCATCAAATGTTTGAAGCCTGGCTGCTTATATGAAAGCTAGTCCCCCTTGGCTGCCTTTCAAGTCAGTGGAGAGTAATGGGCACTTTCAAGGTTTGATTCATTTCGTGTCTCGTGGACAGCTGCTTTGGGATGAGACAAATTGCACTTTAGACTCTACTTGACTACATATCCACTGACTATGAATGGAGCCCAGGGCACAAACAATACACTTGATGAATCCCATCCTTTCTGGTTTTCCCATCATCTGCTCCAGCTACGTCAACTAACAGATCACTCTCTAAATTCAGGAAGTTAGTGATTATTAAACATGCAGTAAGACTGATAAGCAATAAGCAAATTTTAGAGAAAGAGAGAGAATTTGGAGTGGGATTTGGGGGACTGCACTGAACTTCAATACACTGATCTTTTAATGATTACTAACAACTCCCTGCTGAGTGTTGACAGCCAAATAAATTGTTAATTCTCAATGCCTTTTTTTTTTTTTAAGACACAGGTACTTGAATTCTCAGCTATTCGCTAATAACAAATAATTTTGAAAGCTGTGGGTTTTTCACTGTATAGCATATGAAAACTTGTGAAGTGGGAGCTAAGCATGAGTGATACTGAGAAAGACCATTGCTCAATATTTAATCTGGGTAGCAGCTGCATAAAATCTGAGGAAATTTGAAATAAGACCATATCAAACTGAGAATGGGGGAGTTTGGACTAGTATTAGACTAATCAATTCAAGTATATTTAGATGGTCTCCAAAGCCAGTAGAGAAGTTGCCTTGCTGTACAGTCCTTAAAGGACATGGCAAATACTAGGATCTGGGCAACTGGGCACTCAGGTCCAGGCTCAGAATTATAACATTGTGAAGAAGACCAGGCTAAGGCATATATTTTAGGTGATGTTAGTACGCAGTACAGGTGTGTGTACACCTCACTAGGCAGGACAGCTGGCTGACAGTAAAGGCTTATTAGTTTGGTTGCAGTCCTACATTAAAGCAAATATCTCACTTTGAACATCCAAATATCTCTGAATCACCCTGTGTACCAGCTCTGCTTGAACTCCACTATGTAGCATGTTTACAAACTTTTTATACTCTCAGCATCTGGATAAAGCTAGACATCCATCACGTTCCTAGAACCACTGCTGTGAACCATCTCCTGAGATTATGAGATGAAATCAGGTCAGTCCTTGCAAGAAAGAAGAAAAAGTAAATAGCATCACTGCCCCCTTTTCTTGCCTCCTTTATTTACTCCATAAATAGCCCCAACTTAGAGCAGTCTTTGGGGATTTGGGAGATCCAGGTTTAAACCATTTTTTGTCTCAGGTGACTAGAAATCATATCCCTTGCCTACCATCACAAGTTTGCCCTAACCACAGAACTATGGAATATTTTGAGGTGACAGCTCTGTTTGTCTCCTGTGAAAAATTTTATTAGTGATGTAGGTTTTTTACCAATATATTCCTTGGCACAGAATAGGCTGCAAATGTTTGTATAACCTGCTCTTTAGAGTATTGTCCTGCTCCCAGAGCAGACATGGATCTCAGAACCTGCTCCATATATTAGATAAGAAGATAGATTTCACCAAACAGCAATACAGGTCAGAAGGGACCACTGACACACGCGTATCCCGAGTCACTAAACTCCTTGTAGCAATCATAGTTCCATTAAATACTTTAGGCCTCAAAAATAAATGAATAACAAAGGTAAGAATGGAAAGTTTTATGTAAATTAGTATTCCATCAATAGAAAACATAGAAAGACAGTTCCTTCAACCTCACAGGCAAATGCACAAGGTTTCCCTCCTACAAACTACAAGTTCAGGTGGCACTAGAACTTGCATTAAAAGCTTTAGAAGCAATCTGAAAAGTATAATCTTCACAGGGTACACATTAAGTAAATGTTTCTATATAAGAATTCACTGAAAGACAGATTTTTCCTGGCAGCATCTCTGTTCGTATTTTCCTTGAACATAGTAAGTCCAAAGTGCTTGAAAATTCTGGTAGCACAAAGTTATCAACCAGTGGTAAAAGATCTATAATCTTTACTTTGTAGATTGCATCAACTTGACTGGAAGAAAAGGACCATAGCTAGCAGATATAACAAGAAAGCTACTACCTGTGGACTGGTGATCAAACAGGAGGAAAAAAACAGACAGAGGACAATGGAAAATCCTCATACGCAACAAGAAATTTACATCAAAGTTGAGAAACTTGAATGAGTGGATTCATTCAGGTATCTCAGAATTACCATCACAAAGGAGAGAAACTCTGAAGCAGAAATCAAAAGTAGAATTGCTTTTGTGATAGCAGCACTTGTAAAATTCAACAGAACCTGACAAGACAAGAATATCTCAAGTGCCTCAAAGGTAAAACTCAGAATAATTGAGTATGCCATAGGCCCTGAACATACGTGAAATGTGGACTCCAGCAGTAGATCAAATGACACATTCAGGCCTTTACATTGAAATGGCTCCAAATAAATATATGAATAACATACACTGTATAAGACTAACAACTCTGTTAGAATTAATATTTCTGCAATAATTGTGTCTCATGAGTCCATGCAAGCTATTGCAAAACAAGACTGCTGCTGGGATGGCCTGGTCTTGTGAGGAGAGCAACAGGCCTTGCAAACACATCAGGCAAAAGTGAAAAAGTAGAGGAAAAAAGATTCCCAATGGCTATAGGAAGAGAAGTTGGCACAAAACCCATGCACTTGGACAAGGAAATTGGAGGTAATGGGACAGTTTCTCCAAGCTAATAAAAACTACCTCAAGGCCCAATCAGTACTTGAAAATAAAAAAATTATGATCATATAAGTCATGAAAAGGACTGGATTTTTTTTCCACTAGGCTGAAAGGATCAGCTCCATGTGTAAATTCCTCTAACTCTATCTTAGTTTTAACACTTTGAAACTGATATACAGATCTAGCATATTAAAAGTGTACACTGTGGATGCCTCCATTGGTACTCTGTTGTGTTGCACTGCTAAACACTGTCCAGAATTGGGCTCAACATTTCATCAGTCACAGTTTTTAAGGTCATACTGTAAGGTGGTATTGCTTCAGCATCACTTATTACTTAAACACATTTGTTCTAAAACTATACACTTACATATTAATTTAAAAGTACATTGCAGCTTGATTGTTGGTACACCTAAATATATATTTCTTCCGTAAATATTAGGGATTGGGAGCCAACCAGTTTTCCCTTGAGTTTGAACAAAACAGTAAATTGTATGTGTCCCCAGTTTACTGCAAGCAGTTTGCTAAGTCATTGAGTTTTGCTCGTGGCTTACAGACTCAAAGATGAGCTGAGCAGCCATCTGTCCTGACAAAGGTTGAACACTCCTCTGGAAAATGACACTGTAAAAAATATGATTTTTTTTCAATATTTTCTATTCATGGTTTTAATAGACAAAATAGTGCAAGAATAGTGCAAATACAGCAGATAGATAGGTAGAACTTAAAGTCAGTTAGCAAAAGCCAAGCTTCATAGCTCCTCTTGCTAGTGTTCCTGTTGGTTTCCTTCAGAAGTTTACAGATAAAAACTGCTGAGCGTTCTAAGCACAAAACCACCTACTGCTGGATCATACACGTTGTTCAGGACACAGAAATAAATTTACCATAAATTTACCATAAGAAGCTGGTGGCGGAATTTTTTTTTCTGAACAAGATACGTACTCCACAAAACCAGTCACAGAAGGCAGCACAGAAATGTTGCAATCTAGTTAAATTAGACTCTTCAGAGTAAGGTTTTGCCATGAGTTAAGATATTTTCACAAATCTGAGCAGAAAGTTTGAACGGAAACCATATTTATGGCTTCAGGGTAGAATCCAAGAAGCCCAAAGTTTACCAGAGATGAAGACCTAGTGTATAGTTGGTTATGTGAATTTGGAAGTAGTGACAATAAAGGAACTGAATATATTTTGTCAATACTGCATTTTGACAGTCTTCTTGCCTTTGAAGAGAAAGAAGGACCAAAAACTTCATGAATGGTAGGAAATATGTCTGTTTAAAAAAAAAACACTAAAAAACTTCAAAAAACTTCGAAGCTATAAAACCGAGTACTCATTGGGTATAAATACTGATTATGTAAGTACTAATTGAATAAAATATATAATTATAATTGTTTTATAACTGTAATTGCAATTATACTGATTACATATAAATATAAATACTTCCTGTGGCTTTTAGGGTTTTTTTACATGTGACTTGATAAAGATAGGATACTAGCACTTCAGGAATCTATTGCAAAATCTCTGTAAATAAGAAAATAACCAGATTTACATGATCTAGATCTAGTTTTAAACATGGAGTGAATATATGGACTAAATTCTGTGCTACATAGATGTAGCTTTAATGATGTTAAAGGAAAGCTTCTTACCTGGCCCTACCTTCTTAATTCTACGCAAACTTATGGATGACTGCAGCAAAAGGTTGAATATAACTCTAATAATTTCTTTGTGTGTTGATTTTAGTGCACAAATTAAATCATAGTGCATTATCCTCTCAGTTTATAATGGAATAATTCTACTCAAATTAATAGAACTAAAGAGTATAACCCAACTGAGAATCTATCCAATGGTGTTCCTAAGGTCATTTTAACTTGTTTTAGTTAAACAGTATGCAACACCTTTTCCGTTTTTGCTATTAGTGTAACATTATCATTCTGTTGTAAATCTTATAAATTTAAAATTTTAGTACAAAATCCTGTTTCTGTGGGAGTAAGACACTAGATTTTTTATTATTTTTCTTTAAGTTTGTGCATTTTGATATGAATACAGATTAGTCTGTGTGTGCATTTTCCAAAACATGTTTGTGCATCCATCTGGTAGTCTACCAGGCCATCTTTCTCCATACCAGGAAAGATACTGCCTGGCAGCAAGTTACAACCACCAGAACAATTCATCTGGCATGCAACTTCTCCCCACCTTTCAGAGAAGAGTCTGGCAGGTTCTATGCATTGGTTTGGTTACATGAGGCAGCCTATGCATCCCTCATCCCATTACCCAGGCATCCCATCGGGCCTTCAGGCACAAGCCAGGGAGTGGAATGTGCTATATATATGAACATGTACAGAGGAGTAGCTGATCTTGGCAGGTAGAGTAAATCCAACAGTGCCAGTAAGCACTGGACTTGATACATCTATGCAGATGAGCTCCGATATATATTCATCATGATGAGATGAAAGGTGGCATTGCTTTCAGATTGCACTGCAGGTCAGACACCGCTCAAACACCATTTAACACATTATGATATTTTTCAACTATAGAGGAGAGGTCCAGTCTGTTCTAATCAATTCCTGTTTGGTTTTACCATGTTAGTGAGACCAGCATTCGGCACAATGACTAAAACTTGTCTCCTGCTCTGTCTGAATATCTGGTGCTCTGGTAAGGAGTAATCTGAGTCTGCATAAAACATTAAAAGAACAACTCCATCTGACATTTCCCACATAAATAGCTTGGGTAAGTTATTTATGGCCTCACAGGCTCCTGTCACGGGTAATGCCAGTGATTAGCTAAGATGATCCCCTGGTACTCTAGCAACAGGTCTGACTGCCTAATAGGAAAGCATTCAAACCTATGTCATGGACATTGATTCTGTCACTTCAGAACAAGATTTCACAGCTTCAAAGTATTCCCCATTGTCAGAGCACTGCCACTTTCTCCAAAAAATTGACTACCTCATGATTTACTCCTCTCAATAATGATCAGTCCCTTTGGGCCTGACCTGGACTGCCATACGTATCTGAAAATTTTAAGACCATGTTGTGGAGAAATAAGGAAATGGACATACAAGCTACTAAGTTCCTTTTAGCATTCAACAGGCATCCCATGCTGGGCAGTTAAAAATCTCTACAAAAAAGAGCTTCCAAAGGTCTGTGACCCAACAGTAAGCTCTCACCCTGCATTTTCTCATAACCATCTCGCATACAATCTACCTGCAGTCCCTGATGGGAGAAGCTTGCAGGACTGTAGCCATCAATGCACAGAAAACCTGAAAAGGAAAATATAGCTTTAAATATACAAGGAAATAAGTCATGCAAAACAAAGACTGCATACCCCGTTGTTTGCCACTGTCACCTGGATACAAGTCTAAAGCCAAGGGATTTTCATGTAAAATGCTAATGAATTTCCTAGGAACCTAGCTTCAACAAAGCTGAAAAGCATCTGTTCAGTTTCAGTGAAAACTGAACACACTGGGTAGCCTCCTGAGAACTTATCACTCCTGATACATCTTTGGTATGGCTATAAGCAAACCTGAAGGTGTCATCTAGACTACTAATTTTTTTATGCACCTAGGCTGTTTTAAAATGCAAAATCTTTGCTGAGTTATGAAAAAGTCAATCTGTTAATCTGACCTGCACTGAACTGAACATTTTCAGAGCTTATTGATATAAACATTCTCAAGAGCTATTGGCAGCCACACTGGACTTATTCCATAACTGGGGAACACTGCACCATAGGAAAGTTTCCCATCGTGGCTAATCTATAAAAGTCCGCCATCTCATCCCACAATTAAATATCAGAAAATCACACAACTACAGTTGATAGTAACAACCTACATGTTTCCATTGCTAGAGAAGAAAAAGTAACATTTCCTTCAGGCACAGATGACACGAAGTAAACAGACCTCCAGGAAGTCAGCAGTGTATGCTCTCAAAGGACCTTGAGCTACTGATGTTTTTGACAATATAAGAGCAGTCAGGTGCCAAGGCTCTGCAGAACTAGGTATCTTGGATAGGTTCCATCTGGCTCCAAGCAAAAAGGCACTAAGACTCAAACATCTGTATGTATAAAAAAGAAAGAAAGCATTTGTCAATATCCAGAATACACTCAGCATAAAAAGAAATTTAATTAATTTCTAAACAAGCCAGTGGAAGTGTATGCATAGGCCAGAAGACCAAGGAGATTTATGTACCGTCCTGTTAATAATGTATATCAAGGTCCAACAGCTGGACCAAAGGAAAAGCCTTTTGTAGATCTCTTTGTTCCCATTAAAGGTCAGCCTGAGACATCATCTTCTATGCATTATAAGATCAGTTATTTTGTCAAAGAAAGTCCAAAGCAGCTACACTACCTCCTAGGTATTTGTCAAGGAGAATTTTGACACACGTAGAGCAGCACCCCAACTATTCAGAAAATGGGAGAGTGTGGCAGGCAGCATGAGTGTGAGGCAGATGAAATTTATTTCTTTAGAGAAATGCTGGACTACTCCTTTCTTTGGCCTTTTGACAGAAGAGGAAAAGCATAGAGCACAACAGGAAGTAAGGGCTCAGCAAGAGCTGATCTGTGTGAACCCTGGCTACAAATGCGAGAGTATAATAGCTTTTGTCACCTTATCTACTTAATTTAGTTGTGAACTGTGCTATATACAAAGGAGAAGGAAGAGTAGTATTGGTTGTAGTGGCAGATTAGGGTATCATCCTTCATTTCAAACAATCACAGGAAGCCATTGTCTGATGTGAAGCGTAACACAGCAAACACAATGTTAACTTGCAGTAAAACCTGGGAAAGGTAGATTGTGTCTTCATACCCCAACCAAAAAACACATCACTAACTGGGCCAGCCAATTATGTTAATAGTATGGGATGTGCCAGTGCTGTTCCAGAGATGTTAAAACATATAAAATATCAAGTGATCACTTATGCATGAGTTAACCACATCTAAGTATAAACAGAAGTCTCTATGTTGTTTTTGAGCAGTTAGCCCAATAGGACTGACAGGAAACCCAAAACCGGAGCACATGTCTTCCCAAAGAAAAATTAAAGGCAATTGCATTTGTATCTCAAAACCTATTTCCAAAGGACCCTACCTAAGAAATGCTTGGAAAAATTATTCAGAGCAGAGGGCAATGGTAAGAATGTGTTTTGTTACAAGCACTGGTTTAAAGAGCAGAAGTAAGTCTGGGGTTTCAGACAAGAGGTTAAGCAACTGGAGAGATATCCAGATACTAACTATTTTAATTTCTTCTCTTTCTAAACTTGTCTCTTAAGATTAGTATCTTCAGTGTTGTTACATAAATCTTTATTTTGTTTCAGTGCTAAACCTAGATGGTGTTGGGGCAAGAAAATCACTGTGAAAACATTCAAGTTGAAGGTGCACTAGATCCACAGATTTGGTGCAATTAAAACAATCTGTTCAGACTCCAATTGAACAGAATCCAGCAGCCTGTATCTGAAAACCAGAAGCTGGAGTCTTTTTCTTATCAAGCTGAGAGAAGGAAAATATGAGGTCAGGACACAGATTTTCAGAAAGGGAATCTTTACAGCAACATTAACTAGGCCATCTCCTAAAACTAAGGCAGCAATGAGACATCCTAGGGATCCAGGCAATCCCACAACCATCACAAGTAAGAGTTGAGCTTGCATAAGTCTCTGTGAAAGAAACAATAGAAACACAGAAGAAAAAAAAAAAAACAAGAGCTCAAGAAAACACACTAAGAAAATCACTAGAACAAAACTTTATAGCAAAATGCTAATAGTTTTCTGTTTGAAACTTCCCGTTTCAAGGAAATAAATCTTGTGCATTTTTCTGTAAGTAAACAAGACTGGCTAAAAAACTCCTCTATCAATCTCTTCACCTAACAGAAAACATCAAGAGGTGCTGAACTTTAGTTAACCATCACAGGATGAAATGGGCAGCTAAACAACGTTATTATTACTGCTTGTACTACTGCTAATGCTCCCTAGTCCTGATTCGGAGTCGTATGTGTTGTGAATTGTAGACACACTCTGTGAAAGAGACAGTTTCCATCCCCAAGAGATTAACATGTAAATTGTCTCCAACCTACTGAGGGCTCACTGCTGAATGGGACTGTAGAAATATTTTCCAAACCTCATTTCCAGTCTGTTTCCTCATCAACAATGATCCCAACAATCAATGTTCCCACATCAGCAGAGCCACCCTTTGTCTACTACTAGAAGATATTTTAGCAACCTGGTGGACCATAATTCTTATTTACCTTCAATGAGATTACAGTTAATTTCTGAATGGACGGATACATTTAATAGCGTACTCACCCAGGCTTACAGTCACACAAATTATTAAATTAAGGAACAAGAACATAGAGCTGCATGTTGGATAGTTTCTTTCATTCCTGTAAATAATGCTCAACACAAATACTTACAGTTAGCTTCCATCAGTTCTGCCTTCTCAGCCAATCTCCTACCACCAGACAAAGCACTTCTCTCCTAAACCACATCAGCAGTGACCTAGTACCAAATCAGTCAGGATCTTCCTCACTCCATGGACTCAGTTGAGAACACCTCAGCTCCCCAAACCAGTACAGTGTCCTTTCTTCCACTGACCTGCTCATTTTAGTGATTATAAATGGGCAATAGAATATTTAAAAGTAATCTGCAGGAGAGGTTCCTTTCTCTCCTCTCCAAGCCTAGAAGTGCTGCCTGAAACATCCTTAGCCTCTAACTCTGTGGGTGCAACACCATACAGAAGACCACAGAGAAATAAAGACAGTAACACCTCTTTCAGGAAGCACTAGATGGAGATAGCCTTTTGGTAGCCAAGCAATTTGTTCCAGAAATACTGTGGGTTTTTTCCCGATTTCTATGCTGCAGAGGAGTGGGGAATACCTGATACTCTGTACCAGTTCAACCAGTTCAGCTGAAAAAATGCTATCAACCTACCACAACCCTTGCAACTCACTGTGCATCCTTCTAAAGTTTGGCTTAGACTAGTGTGTCCACATTATTTTTCAGTAAATATCCATTATGCCTCCTTAAAAAATGTCTTTTCACACCTATGTGCACATTAGCTAAATACCTAGCTGTAATTTAAATACAATAAGAATCATTATGTCAGCAAAGATTCACTAGCACTCATTTTCCAAAGAGAATATAGTATAAAATAATGGAAATGAAGACCCAAGGGGACAGCATGATCTTAAGATGCCGTCTGTACGTTGACATCTTTTGTATATACTATTTTATTGTACCTCATCTGCTACAGAAGGGAAGTAAATATGATAGGAAAACATTTCAGTTATTATTATTACAATTACAGTCACACCAAGGATGAGCTCTAATTGAAGCTAGACTCATACACGTTCTGTGCGTGATTTCTGTAGGGAAGTTGTACAAGCCAATGCCATTCTACAAACTGACAAAAACAGAAACACACATAATGTTGATGCTATTTTAAAATATGGTCTTTTCATACTGTCAATATACTTTAATACATCCACTGTACATCTATGGACAAAGGTGACAAATGAAAACCTTTCTCTGTATTTAGTAAGGAAGATATTTATTGGCACTGAGACATATGCACTATACAACGCTGCAGTCTCTACAGTGTTAATGCTTGTTTCTTGAAGCAAAAGAGCCCCTATTAGGAAAAAAAGAAACACCAACCCACACTACTTTTGATTAGAACAGTTTAATCCTAATCCCTTTTCTCTGATCTTGGCAGAGGATTTCTAGCAAGTAACTATATTTAAATAACTGCCCAGAATTAATCCTTTTGGTTGCTTGAGGCATGAAGGGAAAGCAGTCAGAAACAAAGAATTCAGAAAAGAGTTGCAGCTGTTTCATAGAATTCACTATTTATAATTGAAAAGATTCTTTTTTTCTTTTCTTTTTTTTTGTATGGTGTGAGGGTAACCTTCAACTGCTTTACTTGTCCTTTCTTTTTCACAATAGCAAATATCAAGAGAGAGACAGAGTAGATATAAAGCATTTTCAGCATGAAGTTAAGTGTTTCTGACAGTTTACAGTGTGCAGCATAATGCTGTATGTAGAAAGAAGATTCTTTCTTCTATATAGCTTGGGTTGATTTAATAATACTGGAAAAAAACTTTTCCGAGTTTTTGTCTCAGCAGTAATTGGTTCAAAGTGCCAAGCTCATTCCGAGTTTGCAAAAGCAGGAATTGCATGTACTGAGAAGGAATTTTATGTGTAGCTGTAGTGCTCCTGATTCTACCTTTCTCTCATAACACTTGTGCTTTCCAGATTCAAAAACTACCATGATCAATTTAATCTCAAGAACCCTATCCAAGGTGTAAGTAAATCTTTTGAGACCCATTTGAAAGAGCCAAAAATGGAGCCCAAAAGTACAGAATACATATAAATATGTTATGATGAAATACCATTCTATTAACTAACTAGCACACGAGCGTCTATGCCTTGTTCAAAGACTAAGTTCTTATAGCAGGTTTTAAATAGACAGAAAGCTAGGAAGCTAGTCTCTGTTCTCAAGAACTCTCAATCTGCAACATGCATTTCAAAACGTACAAAAATACAATTCAAAACATACAAAATAGAATGATGAGTGTTGGGAGTATTAAATATTTGGGTACTCCAGCTCTACCATTAACTTCTGTGAATGGTAGTCTGCATAAGGACTTGTAAGTAGAAAAGAGAAGATGGGGTTTTATTATAAGGACTACTTTTCCAAGAACGCAAAAACAAAGCTGATCAAAGAGTGGGAAGAAAATGAATACTGCATAAATTAACTTTCAATCTTTATAAATACATACATAGTATTTATCCATCTGTAGAGTGAGCTGTACTGGCACGCGTATCCCACGTTTATGGCATCTCAACAAATCACCAACAATAACATCTTTACCATATCACTGAGATATGGATGTGCCCCTGTACACATTAAAAACTATTCTAAAAGATTAAGTTTCCTTGTCTAAAAAAAATTAAATTTTTGATAGCAAGTTCCTATATCTTGGTCATTCATCAGACTTCACTTCAATCATATGTCTCTCAGTCTACTCTGTTTTCTCAGTTTTCCTGAATGCTATGCATTGGATCTCTTTCGCTATTAACTTATGGCCTAGTCTATATGCAATTCCTCATTTTCCTTTCCTTGCACATTTATGTAAATATTTAAGAAGATGTCAATAACACAACCCCCTTTATAAAAGATTCCATTTTAATTCTTTCGTCAGACCATTTTCATAGTCCTTGGGCCATATTTCTTACATTTGCATTGTAAATTCATATCTCTCTAAACAACAGGTTTTCCATCTTGTACAATTTTATATTGTTTGTCCTGATTACATTAGCAAAACTCCAGATCCAATTATAAAGCACTTCTTTAATTCAGAAGTAGGTAGTGTTCTCAAATTTCCAAAGCAGACTCTTTCACAGTCAAAGCAGACTGTAAAAGCTTGGACAGAGAAGACGACTGGAATTCTTTAATTCTTCTGTGTTTTCAAGCAGAATCCATGGCACATATGAGAGTAGGGTAATATCAGCTAGGAAACCAGTCACACTTTTAATCTGTGGGCTAACAGATTAGATGGAACAGATCACTAAAAGTAATAACAAAGTTGTTCAGAAAAAAAACTCATTGTGTGATATGCTCAAAATGCAAAGATTTCAAACATTTTCAGTGTTACCAGCATTTCTCTGCTCTTCTGCTTACTATTTAGATGTAGAAGCTGAAAGCACTCCCATCCCTGGTACTCAATGTTATTCACGTGCCTTTTATATCATCAATAAGACTTCCAACTAGGTGGCTAAAAGAAGTCAAAGCAGCATGATCAGCAAGCGTATGAAAAGGATGCACCAATACAGTGAAAAATCATGGTCTTCTTGAGCCAAGCAATTACCAAGATCTTGAACTGTTAAATGTAAACATTCTGCCTGATCAGTTGTCACTGCAGGGAAATTATGTGATTTGTTTCACACATGTTATAATCTCCGGGTCCTACAAACATGGCAGAAAGGGACCAATATTACTGGTAACAGACGAGTAAACTGATACCTAAGGGAGGGGCTAGGAAAAATTAAAAAAACAACTGAATAATTGTGGATACAAAGCTGCTAGCGGCTTTGGCTGCCTGCATTATTTAAGAACATACCATGAGTTTCAATCCATTATAGTTATAATAAAACATTCTCTCTACAGTTAAAAATGATACTGGGAAATATTTCTCCTCTTTTTTCGCCTTCTTTGACCATGTGACATTGTTAATGCAGAAGAAAAATAAATTCCAGAAACCAAAGTCATGCTTTGTAGTCTGTTAAAGCCCAGCTGTCGGCCAGAGTTAAGGAAATGATTGTGCTGTTTGTGCCATTTCTAATTAATAATAACTAAGGATTAATAAAGCAATTTTGAAAAAGAATGTACCAGGTAAGGATTTATAGGCAGATGAAAGTAATTTTATTGTAAATAATCATGGATAAAATTAAATGGGAGCTAAGACATTTTATGGTGCAGCAAAAAATGTTTAACACATTTTTCAAGCTCTGCTTCTCTTGGAAGCTTGTTAATGGAGGTGGAGGTACTGAAAACTCACAATTTCATCCCTGACAAATAGATAATTAGCTCAGAGACATCTGCAGTGTTTAGCAGTTCTTTGCATTATTGCAAAAAGCATGAAAACTGATCTTATATCAGGACTTTTCTCTGTCTGTTGTGTATTAAGCCCTGTAGAGGTTTCAAAGCATGATGGGTGACTTCTAACCACACTGCTGAGAGAGAAATGGTTTGAGCCCTTCAGGAACCACCCTCAGGAGCTGCCCTCAGGAACCCCTCTTGGCCTACTGCAGCAGGTTTATTAGGTCTTCTAGCAAAAAAAATACAGTTGCACAGGGCATGAACTCTTCTGCTCACAAATGAAGGAAAGGGTAATTCCTCATTTACCTCTTAAGGCAGCTCAACACACGTATGAGGAGGAAAATGTTCAGGTCTTGGGCATTGTCCCACAGTTGCCCTCACCAGAGCACATCCCGCTCCAAAGACCTTCTACAGGCTGATGATTTTGACATCCATACTGTAAACATGGGTCCAAACCCATTGTTCAGTCCTGGCCTGCCTGTCCGTATGGCTTACATATCAGCATCAGCGCAGCTCTGGTGCCTAAAATAAACTCACCTCACGCACATGACTAGTGGAGAGCCTGCAGCTCCTCTCTGGGGCAACTTGCAGCTGGGCCTTCAGGAGTTGCTTCCAAACCACCCCAGCACAGACTGCCTTCCCACACTGCTGGGCAGACCCAGCAGGCCGTGGTGGTGGTGGGCTGAGGGGTTCCTCATGCAGGGGGAAGGCTACAACCTGCCCAGCTGGCTCCAATGCCAGTGTGAGCCCCCCCATTGCCCGCTAAAACCTCCACCGGTTGAGGAGCACCTCGCACCACTGTGCACACAGGTGGGAAATAGCTTCTGAGGGGACTCACAAGGGTGAAGGGAAGGCGACTGAGAAGAGATGGGCCACCGCTTGCTCCAAGCCCCTGCCCTGGAGCAGCAGCCAGCAGCAGGAGGAGCTGCAGGTGGGCCCCAGCCGCCCCAGTTGCCGGGGGAGCAGCCAGGCAAGCTGGGAGTGACCTCCCCGGTGGGGGGACACGACCCCTCGGGTACAGAAGCTGAGGGCTTCGGGGTTATGGGAGAGTAAGATTTTAATGTGACATAAATCAAGAGGCTATACCGATGGTGTGTATAATACTTTGAGCCCAGCCACGGGCACAATCTGCGCTACGAACAGAAAGCGCACGGGTAGCACCCTTAGGCCTGGCTCTTAACCTCTTTTCAATCTCACACCACAGACAGAGCCCAAATCTGTAGTCATTCACTCCCCCATCAGACCTAGTTTCTTCTCTCCACCTTATAAATGGTCTCTGGCCCACCAGAACAGTTATGGAACAGCTAAGGAGCCAGGAGGTTCTTTGTAGTCGCTCAAAAACCTGCAAATTTTGTTTGCAGTAATGTGTACTGATCAGGGCCTAGCAGTGCCCTCAGGACACCGACAGGTGTAGTGTGGCCCAGAGTTCAGGCTGGATGAATCTCCCTGAGTATTTCATTAGATATTGTCTTCTTTCATGGCAGATAAAGGCTTAATCATCTATTGCCCTGCTGGAACAAATTCAGTCATGTATTTGACGAGCAAAATGCAAAACCAATATAGTTTATAGAACAGAGTGCATGACACTATGGAGCTGCCTTTGCTCAAAATCTTGCTAGTCTACATCAGGGCCCTAATTGCCTTCTGGATGTATAGTCCTATACCTTTCAGCACATCACTGGTACATAGAGCTTTTGCACCAATGCCTGAATGCCCAAAAATAGGTTTTACAGACATCTATGCACTTCTTTGCTACACCTTGAAAATGGGATCATATTCTCCAGTCAGTAAAATTGCTTGGGTATAAACATCTCGTTTCTTTTTAAAAAGAAAAAAAAAAAAAGCACACAGATTCTGTTCTACTGACTGCCAAGGAGTTTTGGAACATTTAGTCCTTGGAACAGTTAGTCCTAGTTTCTTCTGTGGTTTACTTATATATTTATATACATATGCAAACACACACATATGCACAGAATAATAGAGCCTTGTAGCTGGGAGACTGTACAGTTCCAGTTTGACTAATAAAAACATAATGCCTCGGGAAGGATTAGCAAAAGAGTTCAGATTGGCTTTATCAGTATCAATTCATATGTCCACTGTTTAGAAGTGGGACATAGGTATTCGTTGCTACTAGTGTCAAGTTTCTGGAATTACTTTCACCAGGAAGAGAAGCTTTGTATAATTTAAAGATGAATTTTTACACACGTGATAAATCTTGACCATGCTCTGATAGCAAAGAGCACTGATAAATCTGCCAAGCCGTAAATCTTTTTTTTGCTTTTAACCTTGAAACCTACATTAAGGAAATAAATTTTATTTAGGTTACTCCATTTTTCAGGGGCAGTTGTAATTGTGCTACGGTGATTTTTTCATTTTTCCCTTGATTTCCATATTTACAAGGTAAATGCTTGGACTGTCAGCTGCTTGGGTTAATTCTTTGCAGGACAATAAGATGAGAATCAAAGCAAACAATTTCTTTCTTTGATTAGCCATATGCCAAACACAGCTGTAGTTCTACCTTCTGATTATCTCCCTGCTTCAATTTCATTTGGAGGATAACTTGTGTTAATAACAGAATAGATCGCTTTGTCTAAATGCTACACACCATGGACATATTTTTGTCTTTTAGAAATGGATGCTAATTCTTAGCATAAAATTACCCAAATATCAAATATAGGATTATAAGATAGATTGGAAGGGAATAGTGTGGTCAGTTTAAATAATACCAATATTTGTCTTAGTCAATTTATTATCCTGTACACCATGTAAAGTATATTTTAAAATGTAGGTCAAGAAAACTGTTTCTTAATCTTTATGTATCAGTTCACAGAATCTCAGAATTGCAGAATCACAGAGTGGCTGAGGTTGGAAGGGACCTCTGGAGGTCATTTTATCTAACCCCGCTGCTTAAGCAGTGGTACCTAGACAGTGTTCAGATGTCTTTTGAACATCTCCAAGAATATTCAGTCTCTCAGGACAACTTGACAGTACTTGGAGGATGTTAGCTTTGAATACTAACCAACTTTCTTGGGCCTCTCTTCCCTCCAGGGACTTATCCCACGGGATTCTTCCAAGCAGATCCTTAAAAAGGCCAAAGGCTGCTCTCTTAATCCTGGGATACCTAGACAGTGTTCAGATGTCTTTTGAACATCTCCAAGAATATTCAGTCTCTCAGGACAACTTGACAGTACTTGGAGGATGTTAGCTTTGAATACTAACCAACTTTCTTGGGCCTCTCTTCCCTCCAGGGACTTATCCCACGGGATTCTTCCAAGCAGATCCTTAAAAAGGCCAAAGGCTGCTCTCTTAATCCTAGGATTGTGATCTTGCTTTTTGCCCTACTCCCTCCTCTCATAATCCTGGACTCCACCATCTCATGGGCACTGCAGCCAAGGCTGCCTTCAACTTTTTCATTTCCAGTGAGCCCTTCTTTGTTTGTGATGATGAGATCCAGCAGAGCACCTCTCCTCATTGCCTCCTCTATCACTTGGGTCAGGAAGTCACCAATTCTCTCCAGGAACTTCCTTGATTGCTTATGCCCTTCTGTGTTGTTCCCGTGATATCAGGGTGGCTGAAGTCCCCCATGAGAACCAGGGCCTGTGAATATGAGCCTACTCATAGCTGTCCGTAAAAGGCCTCGTTCACATATTCTTCCTGATCAGGTGACCTTTAGCAGACACTACAATGTGTCAACCCATATTGATCTGCTCTTTAATCCTTACCAATAAGCTTTCAGTCAGCTCATCATCAACCCCAAGGCAGAGCTCCATGCATTCCAGCTGTTCTCTCACATAAAGGCCAGCTTCCCCTCATCTTCCTGGACTGTCTCTCCTGAAGAGCCTGTATCCCTCCATTGCAACACTCCAGTCATGACAGCCATCCCACTAAGCCTCCGACATCCCAATAGGATTATAACCCTACAACTGCACACAGATCTCATGGTTACTCCCTATGCTGTGTGCATTACTGTACAGGTACTGTGGAAGGGCACCCCAGCATGCTGCTTTCCCAGAGAGGATCTGGTGGTGGGAGGGGTTCCCCCCAAAAAGGCACTTCCTTACTTGCATGGAAAGACCAGAGGCAGCCCTGCTTAAGCTCCATCTTGTTGATTTTGTGTTTGCATCACTCCAGGTCCTTTGCTTGTCAGCACAGTCCCTCACCCACTCACAGGCTGCTGCTAATTCACTCTTGGTTATCCCACCCTGCATATTTAGTGAAAAATATTTGTAAAAATACATAGACAGAGAGGTCAGAAATACCTGGAATTTTTGTGTGTTTGCTTGTTTTGTTATTTGTTTGTAATTTAACTAATTCTAATGCAAAGTGTACTTATCTGTACGGACTAACTTTTAAAAGCAGTTATATCATTATCTAAGCCTAACCTTGTTTCAAAAATCACCAAGAAAACGCAAATGGTGGTAAAAGAAGCATCATTAACCAGTTACTTCTTTTACAAAACAGCATAATGGACCAGATGTTTAGCTGGGCAAAGCAGGGGAACTGTTCCATTTACTTTATCTGAATAAATGTACCCATGGACTGCAGCGAAGCTCCACAAATTTACACCAGCCAAAGATTGGTGTGGTTTTCCTACCCCTTTCAGACTAAGAATCTCATTATTTTTCTCTCAGGGTATAGAGTATTTAGGCAAATTTCGTCCCTCCCTTTAAAGAGTAAACAAAGTCAGCTGCTGATAGAATAATGACTGGTGCAGGAAAATGGAGAGGGATGCATGTAGTTTGCTCCATTAGGAAAACTCACAGGCCAGATTCCAGCTTTGGGATTCTCCAAGCAGAAGCAACAGGTAAAATAGTAAGGGTCTCCCATTCAGTAGGAGCTCAGGGTCACTTCAGCTAACACAGGCTAACAAAATTCAGAATTTAAAACAGAAAATATATAGGGGATTTATCACTTTGCCATTCCTCTGTTACCATGAGTGTGCATACATTTACAGTTCCCAGTAGATTAATTCCACATGCATCTATTGCTGACTCTTGTGATGAGGAAACATTCCAGTTGGAGTAAGGAAGCACACTGAGAACATTATAAAAACAGAATATTTGTTTTTCATACTTATTTCATTCTTGTCAGAACTTTACTATCAGTAATGTGTTAAACAGATATACTAGGCACTGTAGAAATGCAGCATTTCTGCAAGAATGTCGCCTGAATTGCAAATGATACCACAACAAGCTAATTGCTTTAGCAGTAAAGACTTATTGACAAGGAGTAAAGGAGGAAGCCAAATACAAAACATATTTTTCTGTAAGGGAACTGGTTCATACTAATACATAGGTAAATAAGGAGCACATAATAAACTCTCTCTTCATGTGGGATTTTTAAAATGTCACTACAGTTGTTAATTGCTATGAACATGCACTTCAGTGTGCAGAAGGTACAGTACTATTCGCTACAAGACATAAGGGAACAGGGAACAGAAATTAGGAATTTGAACCTTAACCACCATTGCTTGAGGAAAAATATAAAATTTCACCTTTATGATCTTTCTAATCTTGCCTACATTCAAAGTATCCAACTCACTTGAGTAACAACTCTGGGCTTCATTGAAATTTTTACTTCTATAAGATCTACCCCACATGACCAAGGGAAGTGAAATCATCTTCATAATTTGCCAAATACATGAGGCCCTGGATAATTTCCTTTATGACTAAATATAATATAATGACATAAAGCGTGCCAATGACATTGTTAAAGATGAGTTATTTTAAAATGTAAATAAATTTCCCCAGAGCATCCTTTTGCATCATGCTGCTATACTAGAAGTGGATTACCAAAAAATGAATCCTTCCAGGTATCGCATGGCTTGTCTGTGGCAGGCAGTACGCTTTCAAGGTAAGCATCTTTCAAATATAGCATTAGCAGTAAGGACTGTGCTAAATTTATGCTCTTGGCCCAATTTCCACAAAGGTTTATTTTACAAAAGCTAGAACTCAGGTGCTACTGTTCTAAAACACTTTTATAACATTAATGTGGGTCACTGACATGATGACAGAAAACTATGATTTCATGTCAGCAGGGTTAAAATTTCAGGCTTGAATAAAATGTTTCAGTCAGAAGGGACAATACTGTCAATGAACAAAAAGACATTTCCATTTATCTTATCTTACAGTAGAAAATACACAGTGTAAGAAAGTACTACAGGAGCACTTGCTAGCACCTTTACAACTAAAGAGGACTTTCACACCAGGGAATGTTTTAAGTATTTTACCTCTAATATGGATTCATTTCCCTTGCAATTACCTTTAAGGTGTTCTGTCATTTTGGCTGCTTCCAGTAGCTACTTCTACTAATGTATGCCCTCTGCTTCTCTTAGTCTACCTTGCAATTACATTAAAATACATGTTTTAATGGCATCAGAGACATTACTTGATGTACTCTGATGTCAGAATTAAGCCTTTGTTGTATAAAAAGGAGCATATAAATAAAAAGGACTTGAACAGGTTTTCCATTCTGAAATATTAAAAAAATAGTTAATAACATAGCGTATCTGTGCTAAAGATCCAAAATAGAAACCAATGAGATCTATAGGTATGAGATCTGTACCTGGTTAAATGTACAGAATTTTTAAACTTCAGTCAGACAAATTACTCCCAAGTAAATCTTCATATATTCACGCTCAGCACCAAAATGGACGATGTTTTTTACTGTATTATCTCTGCCCTAGCCTGGTGAACATTTTTGCGGATGACTCCATGGCTTCCAATTAAGAGTTGATATAAAGCTCAAGTTTCTACTTTGTTACTCCTTATTTGCTCTCACAGTCACATAATAAAAACAACACAGTGGAGAATGAGGTAGAAAAAAAAATGCTGGTAAAAATGAGGAACACAAACCTTGAACTGTGCTTTGGTTTTCCAATTTAAATATGGATGGAAAAGTTTCCTGGAGTCCATGTCTATCAGCTATATCTTTGTCTCCTCTCACATATGTATGGTAAGCTGCTAATTCACCTAAAACAATTTACTTCGGTACACTTCTACCCCTAACTAGAATGTTAGCATGGGCTACTGAAAATAATAATAGCATTGCTAACCCAAACCTTTGCAAATCATGTAAGACTTGGCTAAAAAATTGCTACGCTTAAAAAGTGTAATGTGTGGACTGATTTTTTTTCATTCATTGTTGGATTTTGAGAATTAGTACAACTTTCCTGAAATTATTTACAAATTGTCAGTTTGTCTTTGCTCTGCTTATCATGCCCTGTCCCACCAGAGAAAGTGTTACTGGCTTATATACAAACTCTGAATCCACAAAAGGCTACTAAGGCTACTAAGGCTAGATATTCTGCATTCCCAGGTTTTGCAGGAGAGCTTGGTCCAATTTGCGTTACTGCTTTAGGAAAGAACTTCGATTTGAACCTGACCTTGTGAAAAGCTACAGGTAATGCTAATACCAATATTAGCGATGTTGGTGATGATGGAAGGCAGAAGTTGCTTTGTCTCCTTTTTGCAGAGGGATGACGGTAGCAGGTATGTAAGTTATCTTGGCCAAACTCAAACATGGCATATTCAAACTTTCTGTGGCATTCATTACTGGTAGTAATCCACCACCTGTGAGAACAAATGTTCTCGCAGGAGGGAAAAGAAAAGCTACAAAAATATGCAAAAGACAAGTTTTCAGCAGGTTTCAGCAGGACAGAGTTTCTGCTGGTAAATTCTTGATCCTGCCTTCACCTACACTCAGAGACATTTCTGTGGAGCTATCAGGGTATGACTGAAAGAGATTCACAATTCGGTACAAGTTCATTTTTGATACATATTGTAGGCTACAGGAAGCGCTAGGAATGTCCTATTAACAGATCTATCTGATTGTTGCCAGTAACACCATTAAATCTCTTGTGTAAATGAAAAAGTGTGGACTTAATTGCAGCAAGCTCAGCTATGAATGGCAGTGAAGCCATTCAAGCTTGGCTTTAAGCCATGGCGATTTGGCATTGAGCTGCTCGGTAAGTACAAGCAGCCTCTTGTGTCAATTTTCCTGAAATTTCACTAGTGCAGGGAAAAACACTGTCAAACAATGTCAAAACAACTCATGAAAAATTGTGAAATGTTCTTAATTCAGCTGTTCTTAACTTTATATTAAATAAAATGTTACAAAATTGAAAAGAATTAAGTTCAAGACAAAGTTATTGTTGACTTCAGATGACCAGGTCTTTTCTGAAGGTTTCCTAAACAAAATATGGCATTAACCACTTAACAATCTGTAAAAAAATACCACTTCCAAGGTCAGTTGTATATGGTGATTTTTTACTGTATTGAAGTCACACATTAACAAATTCTCATTTTATGAAAAGTCTTTAGCACATCCCACAGAGCAGGTAAGAGACACGCTCCAGCTGTTCTGACAAGGTTATGTATTCGTGAATTGCTGAGTCACATTCAAAGATAAACCCCAATTCCCTGAAATCTGTAACTGAAGAGCTAACATGAGATCCATAGTAAGTGAGAAAAGACCAGGCTAAACAACAAAAAGGTAGACTGTAAACCTAATGCCATTATATGCAGCATAAATGCTCAGATATTTTAAGACAGGT
This sequence comes from Charadrius vociferus, assembly GCF_000708025.1. NCBI lineage: Eukaryota > Metazoa > Chordata > Aves > Charadriiformes > Charadriidae > Charadrius > Charadrius vociferus. Next base: position 867,105 of record NW_009646966.1, on the reverse strand, counting down.
AAACCATCTTTTGTATATATTATACAGTATCTATCTGGAGAAGCTAGTATACAATATATATCTGGAGAAACAGTCTATCAGCACTAAACAATATAAATTCTGGAGAGCTCGCACCAGCTAAACTATGGTCAGCCCATCTGTAGCATCATTATTTTCACTACTTACTTCACATAACATCATCACATTTTAGATTAGTTTCATGTGGCAAGCCACTAACCATTTATATGCCTGATCATGTTGAAGAGTTATAGTCATCTGTCAAGAGTGGGTAAATTGAAGACATTTGCTCCTTTTCGCTGAAAGAAAACTGAAGGAAACAGTCATGGTAATTCCATATTTATTCTGGTAGAAATAGTACTGGCGAAAAATAAGAGGATGTTAAGTCCTGTGCTCCACGACAGAAGGAAACCATTTCTATTTTTACAATTGTAGATTTTTCAGCAGAAACACAATGCAGATTGTAAACCCATTTCTATGTCTATTACTTAAAAAATCAAGATTCTGGAAAAAGCACACTTTTCAACCACTTTTCTTCTCCGCATGGAAGTGTCCTGTGCCTTGGGTCACCAGTGACAGTTATAAGTTCTTGGGGCCTTGGCCGCAGAATGTGCTTTCCAATTACTTTGAACACACTTTGCATGGCACCATGGTCTCTGTCGCCCCGTCACTGCTTGTGCCAGACTCAGCTGTTCTGATGGAGAGGGAAGTCATTTGGCAGATGGAAGAAGTGAGATGGAAGCTGTGGGAGTGCAAGGTAGGAGTCTTGTCTGACTACTCTCCCTGTGTAAGACTTCTACATCATTTGGGCATGGCAGATTTTCTCATACAAAACCTGTTTTTAGCTGGGGCCACTGACCATTGGCAATGCAACAGTAGTCTAAATAAGTTTCATGAATCTGAACAATTAAAGAATGGGCTAATTAGAGACTATTCATTTGTGGCATGACCAACAAGCGGTTCAAAGCTAGCTGGTAGCAATAAATGGATTTTTGAAGGGCTAATGTTGTGTTTTGCAGAAAAGCAAACAAGCAGAGAGAGGACTCAAGAACTTACAATTACAAGTGTCATAAAGGCAAAATACAAGACTAAACAAAAATTGAGATCAGATAGGTTTGCAGTAAATGTTGAACTAAACGCAGCACAAAATAAAGGTACCAGCGTTTCACAGTTCTTTATTCGATAAAATTTCTTCGGATGTACTTGAAAGCACAAACACACAGATTAGTTGCAATGTACTCCTGTGCACATGTGCAGAAACAACACTTTTTTAAACTTTTTTCTCCCATGATTGCAAATTCACACTGCTCAAGTCCTTCACTCATGTTTCTCCCTCTGCTGGTTTTGTCTGGGGTAGAGTTAATTTTCTTCACAGTAGCTAGTATGGAGCTATGTTTTGGATTTGTGCTGGAAACAGTGTTGATAATACAGGGATGTATTAGTTATTCCTGAGCAGGGCTTACACAGAGTCAGGGCCTTTTCTGCTCCTCATACTGCCCTGAGTATGATGTGAGCGCACAAAAAGCTGGGAAGAGACACAGCTGGAACAGCTGACCCCAACTGACCAAGGGGATATTCCATACCATATGACATAATGCTCAGTATATAAGCTAGGGGAAGAAAAACGAAGGGGGAGACATTCAGAGTGATGGGTTTTGTCTTCCCAAGTAACGGTTACGCATTGTGGAGCCCTGCTTTCCCGGAGATGGCTGAACACCTGCCTGCTGATGGGAAGTAGTGAATGAATTCCTTGGTTTGCTTTCCTTGTGTGAGCAGCTTTTGCTTTACTTATTAAATTTTATTTATCTCAGCCCCCAAGTTTTCTCACTTCTCTTCTGATTCTCTCCCCCATCCCACCGGGGGGAGCGAGCGAATGGCTGCGTGGTCCTAGCTGCTGGCTGGAGTTAAACCATGACACTCCCTTGCATCTTTCCCCTCAGAACTATATTCCTGTGTTTTATTCTTCAGTTTTTCACATTTATTCTCCTCCACTTTATTTTCTTCCAGCATGCTGTTGTACTGCAGCCACTTCTCATTTTAAAGAACCGGACTTCCTCTCTTACCTTGCCGCATAAAACTTCCAAACAATCCCAATAAGGGTGGTTTCCCTAAAGACTATGTCAAATAGCCTCCAATCTAATTTGTCCAGCAGAAGCCTTGTCTTTGGGATTTTGACTAGCATATTCTTTCAGATGTTAAGATTTTCCTCAGCAACAATCTTGCGTCAGTCTTAGCATCAGTCTTCTAGGTAACAATTTCCTACAGAAAATCATTGAGTAACCGTGCCTTCTTGTGGCTGTTGCAGAAGCTAGGCCAGACCTCCGTCTGACAGAAGGGCATGAGTGTTTTCTTTCAACACTTCAATATGTAAGGGTCAGCTATCCTGCGATCTGAAGGGGCACAGCATATTTATTCCATGTACTGCTGTATACAAGGTAGAGAATTTGTATACTTAATCCTCCAGTCTCATAAATTACTTTTATTTCTTCTTTAACACTTAAGTATTTCCATATTTCTACTTACTCTCATTTTGATATGACAATAAGAGAAAATATATTTTAAGTGTCAGCTCTCGATTTTTTCAGCAGAGTTAACCTCAAATGCAGCTTAGTGACTAAACCCTCGCTTTTGAGAAGGCAGAAACATAAGCGCTAACATAGAAGATGTTACTTCTCTATATGAGCACAACTCAACGGCTTCTGCCAAGTGAAGGAAAAAAATTGGTCCATTTCATTACTTTTGTACTTGCTGATTGAATTCAATTGTTAGGCCTATATATGGTGGTAGATTTTCCATTTTCAGGACAAGTACGTGCAGTATGTGTGCTCTTCATTTAGTAAAATGGATCATTAACAATTGATGCAAAGTGGCATAATAGATATTACTGTTGTTTTTTTGCATCTAGGGCTGGGTGCAACTGGGGATTAAATTGCCTCATGTCCCACACATTAATAATTGCTAAGGCTGACATTTATGAGGGTAGCATGAAGGATATTTCAGGCTTTCAGATGAATGTCATTTCAGAGGCTGTGGATTAGATGTTCACATGCTCATATGGCTGCTAATAATTAAAATGAACTTCAATTATTTGATGTACAGATATCAAACCTTTCCTGACAAATATTGATAAGGTGTATATATAATACATTTGTAGTATATATAAGTTGTATATAACATCAGTTAGAGTAGGTTTTCTGCAATAAACAAGGTATTTCTATACTCTCAAGTGCAAATTCACATTAGGCAAAAATATTATCTGCTACTTAGTTTAATATTTCTAAAAAACACAATCAATCCCAGTTTATTCATGCAGAGGGGATACAGTTTTTCTCCTTTCGTAATGGAATGGAAAGTAATGATGCATTCCAACAAAGGCGTAATTCTTTCTTTTGGTGTTTATGATCAACTTCCATAAATACAGCAAAGCACTAAGCTCAGAGTATAATACACAAATCCTGTAGTAACAGAGATGGAAGTGATTATGCCTAAAGAGATATTAGCAAGTAAAAATGAATTGCCTCTAAAACTATTTCTTCATGCTGTAAGGCTGTGTGTTACAATGATCAACTTGTGCAAAGTTTCTGCTCACATCCATAATGCTATGTACCTACCTTGCAGACTTTGAATGAAGTATTGCTCTTTCTACTAGTACCGCAGCGGACCAGAGTTCAAAATTCACTGTTTGTTCCAGTTTCATTTTCCATTTTCTCTGCCCATCTAGCATTTGCCGCCTTCTTGTATTTATCAAGCAACACCATTGCCTGGTGAATTTGTTTTCCTTCCAGCAACTCTGATTTAGGTACTCAGCAAGAGCAGTTTTGATTCCAGAACAGGTCAGCTTAAGTGCTTTAGGTGTAATCTTGCCTATGGATATGCTGGAATCAAAACTGGACCTCCGAAGTACTCAGTCCCGGTTCTGCATTGCAAAACTTGCAGTGAAGCTGAGCTGCCATGGTTACATTTTCTATGCTTAAACAAGCTAAATTAGAGCTGCCTATGGTTCTGCTGATATTTCTTACAGACTGTGCACCTACTTGATGGCAGCTGGGCAAAAGGTTGCCCTCATTAAATAGGAATTCTCTAGCTCATTGTAAATGATATATTTTTTTCATCACTACTTGTTCTCTTTTTCCTTCTGAGATTGTTTAACTCTGGAATTACAATACTGAAACTGTCTGAGGATACTCCATATGAGGAGTTGTACTGCGTTACTCCAGTCATTTGATCTGGAAACAAACCTCATCATTTCAATATATTCATGTAAAGCAAAACCAGGAAAAAAAATTTAAATGTGGTCAGTAGGTTTTATGTATATAGTGAGAAGAATATCAATCACGTCTCATGAAAAAAAGGAGGACGTGAGATTTCAAAAGTGTTTATAAAAAAAGCACCTATCTAAAATAGTAATTTCTTACGAAAAAGAAAGTTGGACCGCCAACTTAGAGAATGCTGGCAGGGGGTTGTGGTATCAGAGTTGCTCAGACAAATAAATGAACACATTTCTGCATTCCAAGAAGCTGCAGGGAACAGAAAAGCCTGCATAAGCTATTAGAGAATTACAGTAAACATGCCTTTTGATCACAAGGGCACACGCTGCTGTTGTGAGGTTAAGCACAACAGAAATAAAGTCAAGGTGTGTTTTTTAAAACTGGCCAGCTGCAGAAAAATACTATTTTTCTACTAGAACCGATACATTGTTTTCCATGAGAGGAGTTTGTTTCTAAACAATGCTGAGGTTTTTGGTGGTTTGGGTCATCTGTCCCCCATCCCCGTCCCCCCCCGCCAAATTGAATTGCTATTTTTGCTCACTAAGCCAGAAGGAAGAAATTATGAATGTACTGAGGGCTTGCTCAGTCACTCAAAGACTGATCTCAGTGGCTCTATGGCCACATCCAGATTGGCACAGCACACTCACTACTGCATTTTCCCTGTGGCAGTTGTTCTCACGGGTGCCAAGGATGACATAGACCAGACTGTGTGTGGCACATTATGAACAGATAACACTGTCATCAACTGTAAAGATTTCATTATAAGTGTAGTTGCAGGTAGTGGTTTTTTATAACCCTAATGTCTGAAGTTATGTGAGGGTTCTAGATTTAATTTTCTTTGAGAAACAAATAATCTGAAATGCCTTTTCCACTCCTTGTGTGTACAGAGAAGAACTTCACAATGTAAAGATTAAAAGAACAGGCCATAGAGACTAACAAACAGTGTAGATTTTTATCACGATTTTTACCCGTTCCTATGATTTTTTTAAAGCTTGGGATTTGGCTACGTTGTTAGTGTGTTAACACAGAAAAACCTGCAATTGTTATCCAAAAGGTACAAATAGGAAACAGAAGTTCAGACAGTTCAATGGACTTGTTCAAGTTTTCACAGAAAGCCTTACTCTGACCCTAAATCTGGTTATCCTAAACCACAAACCAACCACTTATTCATGGGACTATCTTTACAATTTGGGTAATGTTTGCTTAAAAAGAAAACTAGTAAAAATAACTGACTGTTGAAACCAAAGCTTCTGGAGACAAGTATTTTAAATAAAAAATATTTATAGATACCTATGCAGTGAAATAAAAAGTCAGTAATAACCTCTTGATCCCTAAGGAATTTAGAAAAGCTTCTAGAGGAAAGCTCAGTAACATTTCCCAAGATTTTATTTGATTTTAAAATCTGAAGTGCTTATCCTCATTCATCTCAAAACTAAAAGTGTTTTCCATTTTTTGAAGTTTCTCTATTGCAGAAGGCAGATAGAAAAGAAAGTGATCATATTAACAGAAAGTTTGATTTTTCTTGAAATTTAAAATTTCAGTGAGGTTTGCACTGCATCTATGTTTGAAACACGTGAGGACAGTTTGGAGAAAATCAGTGTATGCACCATGGCACACAGATTTATTTTGTAATACTTCCTATGGAAACCAAAATGAAGTGTAGCAGAAGGTGGACAGTCTGCAGAGATGATGTAAAGGTATTGAAAGTCCCTACGCTAATGAATGTTTGCTAAGCCTTCTCTTATTATCTTCTATCTAAAAATCTTCACAAGGGTTTGTCTTTACTGATTACTGCTACCACTACTACTACTGTAGGTAAGGTGGTGAAAGGTATGTTATATACAGCAAGTGGTGAAAGGGCTGAATTCAGGAATAAAAGTAGGTTTACATGGCACATACTTCAGCATGTGCCAGGATGCTTCAGGATTTACAGCAAAATTGTCTTTTCAAGAAAGGGTCACTTTGCAATACAATAGTTGTTTCATTTATCTTGTGCTGAGTTACAATAGAGAGTGGACTCAAAGTTGATTAAAAATTAAACCGCACTTTATTCAACATAATGGTAAAGCGATGCTGCATAAATTGAACTGACTTTTCCATTTCTCTCATCACAGTCCGCTCTCTGGTTTCTTTTCACATGCTGATATTCTTAAATGCCAGACATTTTCTGAGAATTTAAATGTGAAGGATTAGAAGAGCTAATTGCTCCCAGGCCTAATGGCCACTACTACATGGAGCATGACTGGAACATTCTGCTGCTCCATTTGGTTCTCTGATATTACCTTCCTGTACAGCCAGGAGGTCATCTGCTATACTCATATGGTATAGAAATACAATGAAAGTATTTCTTATTCCATATATTTTATAGAAATATATGATAGAAATATATTTGTATTGCGTAGAAGTGCCTGGGATCTCAGCATGTGAAAATTTCCGGAGTTGGACTTCACGTGAATTCATTCCTAATGCTAGCAATAATTTTATTTGTTACTCAAGAAGACTTCCATTTTTTGTCCTCAGATCAATTCTTAACATTTCAGAGTGTAATGACAGTTGCATAAGGTACAGCAAGTCATAGATAAGTCAGAATGACAATTAAGACCACTTACAGGATTAGGTAACCAGTGTAATTTTTCAGATGTAAACTTCTTAAAAGTCCAGCTGGTTTTTTGTGTCCTACCTTTACATTTAGATTCTTTGATAGTCCTGTTCATTATAGGTAAGTAAAGCACTTAGTTGGCATTTTCACCCACAACACCTGTAAAGATCCAAGATCCAACTCCAGAGGCATCTTGTTCTATTACATCCTTCTCTTCTGGAAATGTGATTGCATTATATTGAATATGGCTTAAGTTTTTTCCTTGTCCCAATTTTCCCAAAGTATTGCTAAATATTATCACCAGATCTGCTGCCTGTACCATCTTGCTACATAAAGCAGCTTCCTGCCAGTGAGAAATTTCATAGCGTGGTATCTATGTCCTACCTTTGGAATCCTCTTACTAAACATAATTAACATTTCACCATTTTGAGTTTTCTGCTTCACATTGTTACTAGTTTTTTATCTATTACATGGAATATGAAGCTATGAAGCTTATTCTATATAAAAAGAAAACATACTCTTAGGTGCTTTTATTGCTTTCCTGTGAGGCTCTATTGCTAGAAATCATGTTATGAAACACAGCAATTTCCAGATAGCAAAGGAACTACTCAAAATAGATTACAGTAAAATAGCCTAAGGTCCCAGAATATTCATGGTTAGCCCTCTTTCTACTTCCCCTTTCCCAAGGCCTTGGATTTCAGGTCAGTCGTGCAACAGTTTTTAAGGTCGAAAAACTTGTTAGCTTATTAAATGGAACCGGCTTCAAAGTGGAAAGGCCTGCAAATCACTGTTCTTCAGCATAGCCTCTGTTAAAAAAATCCATTATAAAGTCAGAACTTTATAACAGAGTGGAGGAGAAGAGAGAAAGGAAGAATTACATGTGGCAGATCCCAGTGTCCTCACTTAACGCGTGTGGTAACACAGTTCTGAAAATCATCAGCAACCACAAATGTATGTAAGCATAAGTATCAGAAAAGAATAAAATTAGGCTTGAATCCAATTAGAGTCAGTGGAAAAATGTAAATGAGAAAACAACAAGCAAACAAAACTGTAAATCCAACAATGTGGTTCCTTACAGATGATGGAGTCTCTCACATCAACATTATTTTGTGTGAGTCTCTCATACATTATATAGCAGCAAGTCAGTTTTGAAGCCTCTCTACTTCACATACTCTTTGCACCAAAACTCATTTTTGATACGTTTTTCGTACTCCCCCATGCAGCTTCCCATTGTACGTACAACGAATTCTGGTTTGGATGAACCTATCTTTGTCTTACCTCTGGGATTCTCTTGGATGGGCTTATTCTGCACCGTGCTTAGGCTTCTCGGTCGCTTTCACTTGTTCCTTTTGCAGCTTAGCAGCCTGTGCCATTTGGAAGGATTTCTCTCATTTATTTGGAGGTATCTGCATGGGAATAAGGTAGGTCATAGATAATAATTTGTTACTAATTTTTTGTATATTTTCAAAATTTTGCATGTGGGCCATGGCTCTCACATCCATCTGCCTAATGGCTCCATTTTTATGCCAAAGGCTTCATATGAGGAAGTATTTCTTTGTTTTATCCTCTTGTTTAGGATCACAGTATTCATGAAGTCTTTGGCACTTTTTATGGTGACTGTGCAGAATTTGTGCTATTCATTTCTTAGCCTTTCCACTCTTTTCCTCCTTTTGAACAGTAAGGTTTTGGTTTCTTTTCCAACATCCCTTTTTCCCCTTAATTTGTTCTGTATAGCAGTTCAGTTCTTAATTTCACCTTTCAAAACCAAACTAGAAATCCAACTTTCTTAGTGATCATTCTGTATGTCCCTATGACTGCTTTTTACTTAATTCCCAGTAGCAAGGATTGTATTTTGAAGTCATCAGCCTCCTCATTGTTGCTTCTGTATTACATGATATGGTCCAGGCCCCACAGTCACTGAACATCTGCCCCCATCAGACTGTTATCACAGGGTAAGAGCTCCCTCGTTGTATGTTCAGTCTCACAGAGAAACGTGAATTCAGACCACTGTGGGTGCAACAGTCTGCAGACATTAGATAACACATGGCAACTCTGGCCACAGGAGGGAGAGTGATATACAATAAAGGAGGTGTTTACATCAGGGAGCTGATGTGAAGGCACAAACGCTGAGGTCTGCCCAACAGGAGACCAGGGAACAACAAAGAGTGAGACAGGGCAAGGAGGCAAAAATAAGAAGCAAAAATAAGATACGAAAAAAAAAAGAAGAAAAAAAAATGGTGAAAAGGAGTCAGGAGACCTATATGAGACAAACTGTGTCATGTTTAGGTCCCCACAACAGGAGAATGGGTTTTTCTAAAATAGACTTCAGGTTGGAGCTTGTCAGTTCTGTTTATGTAATACTGATGGTTAACTAGTCTGGAAATATACTAAAGAAACTAAACTTAAAGGAATTTATTTTTAAGCTTTCCAAACCACATTAACCTTCCCAAATTAATAAGCATGTGTTCTCATTTGAAAGCTTCCTAAATTGTTCTCTGCCTAGGATAACTTAAACTACAGCACTAGAAAATGGAATTTGCAAAGAGATCTGTGAATAGAAATAACAGTGGAAGGTAATGTATACTGCATGGAGTGCTGCCATCTTTTGGTTATAACAAATTAGGATTGTAACAAGAGAGCTCTGAATATGTTTAAGCAAGATGAATACAGTCTGCAAGCATAATATGTAAGCTAAGTATTATTAAATACAATTACCATTATTTCTAAAACGGCTAAATTTTCTATTAAAGACTCACTCTGAAGTGTAAGATTGCTACTTAAAATAATGAGTCATTTCATTTAGCCTCTCATTTTATTTATTTTTTTAAAACATTTTGCTCTTTCAAAGATCTGGATAACAGAGCAATGAAGGATTTCTTCTCTTCTTGTTGCAGAGGAAGTTAAAACACCATTTAAAACACATAGGAAATTACACAAGTTAATAATTTCTGCAAGTCCCTCTATTAAAACCAACAGATTGAAAGATAACATTGCAGTATCTATATCATAAGTAGGCCTAATTTTACTTAGATCATGATTTGCAATTTTTTTCAAGATTTTAAAAACAAGAATCTCTCCTTGAAATATGACATATGTTTTGCTGTTATGTTTTAGCCATCCTATACATTTCCATAGTCCCATAGCAAAACAGTAGGCAGCTGTTTCCAGCTATTTTTATCGTAGCCAATAATGGTTGCATTTGTTAATAGTAATTAATAAAGAAATAACCATCCTTTGAGGGAGATTTCCAGCAGTTTGTTTTTACCTTTTTCCTTCTGTATAAGGTTGCAAAATATTTTTCTTTTTGTGCATAATTTATTTGAATTAATGGTATACCCAAGTTCCATCCTCATCAGAGAAATGTCTGCACAAGTGACTACCATATAGTTACTTTTCTTTTATATAATTTCCGTAGTTGAAAAACTGTATACTTAGAGCATTTGTTTAGCTTTAGTGGAGCTTAGAAGTGGATGGGGTTGTTTTGTTTTGAAAGAAGTGAGCCATTGGTCCTTGAGCAGAATATTCTTATTTTGATTTTTCTTTCAAATCTTTAATGTTACTTTACAGTTAAGTTTAAGTTTCTGGATGCGTGTAAATGCTTGAAAATGTGACTTGAAAGGCAGGAAAGTCAATAGACAAACAAGAGTAAAAAGCTGATTATTTTCTCTGGAGACTTTTGAATGTTCAGGTTTATAAATTTAAGATTTTATTCAATCTGAAAATGTATATATTTGCTGTCAGATTTCTTTGCTTTTTCACTGTAGACTGACAGCTACAATGGAAAAAAAAAAACAACAAACCAAACCAAAATAACCCCAAATCTATTACCTGCTGTAGTGGCTTTCTGTGTTGTATTCTGTGCAAAACATGTTTACTGTGCCTAATACTGATATTTCTCACTTATTCAAAGTGTTTTATTTAGCTATTAACAGAACCAGTGGAACATCTTCTTGGCTCAGGCTTTTTCTTCAATGCACTTTACAAGCTTCCCACTGATTTAGATTTCCTTTCCTATACGAGTGTGTTTTCTTGGTGCAAAGACATTGGCATTCACTCTTCCGCATTGTGTATGTTTTGTCATTTTCTGGTTCTGCTGATGCAGTGATATGTTTTCTGTCAAAGGCAGTTTACAGGCACATTACCCTGCTTGACAGGAACAGCGAGCTACAAGAATTTCCTGAGGAGAAACTTCCAGATGCAGTGTGTGAGATTTCTCATCTCCCAACTACATTAATTACATTATCTCCCTGAAACAACATTCTAAATGAAAACATTCACTAAAAGTCTTACACAGAGTCCAGCTGCCTGGACTTCTCTAATGCTTCTGTCATCTATAAATAATTCACAGAAAGCCAACTGGGAGACTGCATACCCATTTTTTGCTCTTTCAATATCTGCCAGTCATGGGTTAGAAAAGACACCGGCAGCTGTGTGGAGACAGAAGTTTGCCAATTTCAAATCTTAAAAAAATTTCACATCCAGATCTAATAAAAAAAAAAAAAGGCTTTTAAAAAACAGGTATTTTGAAATAGATTTTTAAAATATTTTAGCTCTTTTTATTTATTTTGAAGTTCACTCAGGTCATATTTTCATAAGCTTTATTATAACCAAGAGGACAAGAATTTTACCTTGAAAGTAAAAAAAAGGGGGAATTTTACATAGTCACACATCTCTGGAAGCTAGAGCTTTCAGAAAAAAAGATAAGAAAAACCATGACAGCTGGAAGAAAATAATGAGAATTAACAACACTGATACAGAAAGGTTCTTAACTTGTAAGTATGGAGCAGTCTGTTAGAACAGAACAATACAATCCCTTCCATAGGCAAGAATATCATATATATTGCTCCCCTCAATAGTTAAATAACATGGATGAAATTTGATATATACAAAACCTGAAGCTATACCTAACAGGACCGGTTATTTTGGGGTTTTATGTGTTTTCTTTGCACATAAATGCCATGGGGAAAGAAATGAATTATGTCATCACTAATAATATAATTCCAGTCAAAAGACAAGGAGGCTAAACTCAGATGTGGTGTAATTGAATTTGTACTTACTTATATCAGTTACAGATTTGCATCATTATTTTTATTTTCATTTTCATTTTCTGTCAAGTGGCAAAAATACTTTTTGACCTTGTGATCAAAGGGAAAAACACTCACAATTTCCCTTTGAAAGACAAATGGAACATGCAGCTCTCTGACTTATCTTTTTTATAGTTACATCCTACAAACTTTGATTATAATAATGGGAATTTTGACTGAAGATTACAGAATTGGACCAATCACAGACCTAATTTAGCTCCAGATTGATACAACTCCATTGAAAACAATTGGTTGCATCTATTTACACCAGAACTGATTTTGGATCAGTTCCTTTGAGAGTCTGTATTTCCCTTCAGCTATTAGAATCTCATCTCCCAAAGGCAGAGACATTATCATATTATTTGCACAAAGGAACCACATCAAATGCTGCATACATAAGGATGGAAAATTAAGTTTTAAGAGAGTTGAATGCTTCTTCCTTTCAGGACTTTGAGGAAGAAAGCATACAAGTGTGACCTTAAATTCCAGTGTCTATGGGATGTTCCATGGAATGGAGAGACCCAGATTCCAGTTTTCACATTTCCACTCTGCTTACTGTAGTCAGCTAACATCTTTCCACAAATCCTCATTTAAAACAGTTCAAGAGGAAAAGCTGGTAGCATCTACAATGACAGTGCTACTTCAACACGTTCTTAAAATTGCTGCATAAAAAAAAAAAATAAATGTCTCGGTGACTGTTTTGGAAGAAACACAGTATTTGCAGTTACCACTATGTCATGGGAGTAATTTTTCTGCATCTTGAAATTACGTTGAGATTTTTTCCCTCTTCTTCATTGTCTTGTTACAGGTATTCTTTTCTCATTTCCTGTGGAGCTGAAATAAATAAAATGCACAAAAGAGTGATGGTTAATGAGAGTAAGAGTGAGAATGCAGCAATAATAGGAGTAATAAAAGGTGAATTTCAGTTCAGAGGAAACGTAAGTATCTCTTTGTAGTATTCCTGAGGATAGAATTGAAGAAACAAGACTCATTCTGAGGCTTGACAAGATTAACTTCCTAATAGATATCACCTTTTACAAGATAGTCTCACATCCAGCACTTTTGGTGCTTGAATTGGTGATCAGTTTCTGCATATACAGCAGTATTATTACTGCTTTGGACTCTGGCATGAGCAGGTCTGAAAGTCAATTTAGAATTAAGATTTTAATTTCCTAAATTATAATGAGACTTGCATTTAGACACAAAATGTTGTTCATATGTCCCCCAAATACTCTTTGATGGAGCTTTATAACCTGTGGTGAACTCCCTTCAGAATATAAGGTCAGATTTGTATATTTTCTCTCTCCTGAAAGCCAGAGTTTCTACTTCAGGAGTAACATACATGTTCATCAGACATTTGAAGAATGAAGGCCTAAGATTCTTTGTCAAATATTTTTAAGGATATTTTCAAATGCTTTATTAGGTTTTAAAAAGGGTGGGTTTTTTTCAAGGAAAAACCCTGGAAAAATCAATTGTGACCATCTGTCCATAAATAAGTCTGAAATTTGCAGTGTTGGATAAGAGGGATAATAATAGTACCACAAAATTTCTATCTGTATAAGTACCATAGACATTCTTCCATCATTTTCATTTAAAGCAGTTGCAAAGATTTTGGCTTGGAAATAAATTTTATTTCCATCAATTATTCTGAATGGCTAAACAAAACATGGTTTCAGTAAAAATCCACATAAGTAATACCTATTCAAAACCACAAGGTTATAAGCAGTATTATGCTACTTCATTGACAGATTCACTCTTAAACATACGATTCTTACCATAAAATCTTTTAAACAACAAGTTTTCAGAATGGACTGTTGAACAGTTGTCAAAATGTCACAGGTTCTACATATAGTGTTGCCTTTAGGAATGTAAGTGTTGGGCTTGGGGAGGAAATAAAGATTTCTCTACTAGGACTGACAAATTAAGGTATGAATTGTGACATTGTTCCTTTCTCTGTCAGCTTTTATGGATCTCTTCTTTCTTCTGTTGTCTCTGTTTAAGTTAAAATTCTCCAGATCTATAATCAGTTTCTGAGAGGAGCATTTTCCATTCTTTTTGGTACGTGCTTTGTATGTTGGCCAACTAGAACATGATGCACAGTGATCTCACATACAGAAAGAAACACATACGCTGAAAATAGTCATAAGACGCACTTCTTGCACCATGTCCCAAAATGATGTTTCTAAAATCTTTTTTCAACACCTGTCCATCTCAAAAGATCCCCAAAACTCACTAAGCAACTGGTTAGTTAAGCTTTTGGTTAATATACACAAAAAAAAGAGAATAAGAATAAATAGACAGTTTTTGTATTGGCAGGCATTATCAATAGAGTTAAGAAAGACCCTGTGCTGATCAGCAAATTCATAAATTACTCAGAAAATGGTGAACACAACAAGGATTTGACAATGACATGTAATAAACAAACAAACAATCAAACCCCTTCTAGTGAGGACAGTGGCTGACAGTGGTGACTGTTTCATACCCTTTTGCTTTCTGTGTACAATTTTTCCCTATGAAATCTGAAATGTAAGTTTATTTCAGGTTAAGCCTCAGGAATTGCATCAGTCCCAGTTCTTTCCTTCAAAACTTTGAAGTCTTAATGAACCTAAATACTATTGTCTCCACTATTGCAGTATTCAACTTTTTATTGAATATTATTAAAAAATCATATTAAACTTCTGTCCAAGGACTAACCTTTAGGACAACAGACACTTAATTTCTCATTCAGTTAAGAATGATCATTTATCCTTCTCCTTGTTCTTTTCTGTGTGTCAACAAAATCAGAATAATTTCTCCTTTCATCTCATGTTATCAAACATAATGAATGTCTCCACGGGGTCTTTTCAGTTTTATTTTCTCTCTCTTTTCTGTCCAATTTCTAAATTAACCTTAATAATTTAATTTACTTCATTCACTGTCTTTGCACCATCTCATTATATTTTCTACTAATCGCTATATTTTCTCCTCTTTACAAGAGATTAACATGTCCCATTTTGCGAGCATCAACCAAAGCCTCAGTCTGTATAGGAGTAACAGCGACAGGCTACATAGGTTGTGTGTAGGTGACATAATACAGCGCGCTAATTACAAGCAAGAGAGAAAATTAATCTATTCTGCATCAGATACATCTGTCTGAGATCTTAATGCATGAGGGTGTATCATCATGTTACTAGCTCTGCATCTAGACTACTGCAGTAAGTGACTTGGGCATGACAAGTCACCAACAGGGACACTGATTATGGCTCCAACGAGTTGGGTCAGCAGTGCCCCATATCTGCTCAACATGTCAGACCTATGGAATGTGCCCATAGCTGTGGGGCTAGCCAGTTTTTCATCCCAAGCTATTCCCAAAGTAGGGCCTATGCTGTTCACCCTTTGTACTGCATTATGTAAAGCCAAATGTGACCCAGGAATTCTCTGGAAATGATCTGATGCTAGACTTTCTGTTGCCCCGCTAATATTCCAACTTAATATACCAGCACCTGTTGGCCATTTAGACATATTAGTGTACGTTAAATTAAAAGATATTATGTGAAGTAAAAATCTTACCATGCTGTTTTTCTCTCTTTTGAAAGATGTAAATAAATAAAAGTAATTTATTTAAGTCCATAGGTAAACAGAGGTTAACAAATTTTAGAGATATTAGAGACAATCATAGAAATAGTTTAATAGTTTTCTCTCTTTAGATTCTGAAATGTTTCATGTCTTCTGAATCTCTCCCTCTCTGCGTCTCTTTTTTCTCCCTTTATCTGTTTATTCACAATTTAGATCTAGTAAAACATAGATCCAGAAAATGTATACATGTATATCTGTATTTTTCTCCTTTTAGTTCATCATCACTGACCTGTTATATAGATCAGTGCCTTTTCTTCCAGTGCCGCCTTTTCCTTTGTTTCTGACTTTGGTGTTGTGAATGGCTATGCAATTTCCTTTGCTATATTAAAACTAGCCTTTTTTTCCTAGCACAACCAAACAAAGGACGGTACAAGGACATAGAAACCATCATGAAATGCCTTTTATTTCACAGCTCTTTTCATCTGCTCAACAAATAACAGAAACCATGGTTAATCATTGCATACTTCTGGTTCCCTGGGCACTCATGGAGCTCTCCATATGGTCTGTTCAAAATGGAGGCACTTGCATATATCAGATCTAAATTATGCAAAGAAATATGATCATATAGTGGAACAGAGTAATAATAGGAAAGATACCTGCTCAACAAAAACAGAAACCTAGCTAATAATCACTCTATATTTCCAACTCCCAGGGTGGGAGAACATTGTACTAAATACATAAATCTCCATTCTGACATTAATTTCATAATCTTTAAAACATATTCGCTCTTGAGCTTTAAATATTGTTCCTTCATGCAAGAAACCCAATAGCACAATGAATAATTATTTTGTTTTCTTCATTCTTCTCTTCTTTTTGTCTTTGTTTCACCTTGCTCTTGATGCAACCAAGCTCTTCTAAGTCCTTTTCCTTAACCATTTACTTTGCTTGCCATTCTTATTATTTTCCTCATCCTTCACTATCTCACCATTTGTTTTTAATTAACATCCCCTAAGATAAGCGAGGTTTCTAAGCAAATACAGTATATGATTATATTCTACAGAGAAAAGTTTAAAATAAATTTGTCTGGATACTGTAGGCATCCCATTGAACAACCTGTGCAGAAGGTTACAGATACATGTCACAAGGAAGCAAAAGCGGTTTCGATTAAACATTTTGCTTTGAGATGGTACATTAGGATTATGAACCGGGGTACTATTAAGCATAAATCCATTCCTAGTCAGCAGTAGTGGGCCAGACTCCTAGCTGGTGTAAACTAGCATCAGTAAAGTGATATCAGATGACTCACTATGCAAATACACACCTGGGTAGCAGGTATTGTTAACAAGGCCAACTAACAGACGCAATAGCTGCTGCAGATTAGCCCATCCAGGTGAAAGGAAATTATTCTAAACATGTCACATATCCTCTACCCTAAAAAAAAAAAAAAAAAAAAGAAAGGGAAAAAAAAATTGAAAATTCAGAAATCAAGAAGTGCCAAAACTGCCCTGTAATTCAGCCCCACATGTGTTGTGGGTTTAAGCCTTAGCCTGATTAGTGTCAGTGTCTGCCTCAGCTAGAGGACACTTAGCAGGCCAAAAAGTTGTGCAGGAAAATTATATGTGCCTTAATTTGAAAAGTAGCCTGGATGGGATTTTACATCTGGTAGGGCGTACATAAGGAAATTAAGGAAATCTTGTCTGGGTTCAGGTTTTGATTACTGCAGCTTGTAACTGGTACATTAGTTACATATTAGCACATTTAACAAAGTTCAGCAGATCAGATAAAAAATATTGGAAAGAAAGCTTGGAAGAGTGAGCTAATTAAAAGCTTACATTTTTATGAGTTTATAGGAGTGATGTGAAGGGGAGGTGATAAAAAAAAATAATCCACACACAATCTAAGAAACTAGTATTTGCTTGGACCACGACAAGATATTCCTGATCACCCATCTAATAATCATTTAGGTAACGAGTATTTAGTCTTTCAGGATCCCTCTTCTCCACTAAATAAAGTCTTTTCCTTGACAGCTATGCTGTAGTGCTTCTCCAAGGCAAAAGGACTTCAATTTCCTATAGAGGTGGCAGAGAACGTGCTGTTACATATAGTCTTTAATTAGGTAACCACATAGTATTTTTCCATGGGACCTGAGCCTTATTCAGCACGTAAGATGGGCGATTACCTGGACATGAACCAGAGTTGTGCAGTGCGGAGAAGAAAAAGTCCGTGAACACAGCTAACCCTTGTGCCAAACCCAGCAGATCAGCTGGTGCTTTGAGATTTAACTGTCCAGAACAAGCAAGGGGAATAGTAGGGGTTGTGTGAATACAAACTTACAGTTCAATAACTACTTTTGGCTGACAAAGTGAATGCCGGAGCCGGCAGCTGAGAAGATTCTTTCCGATACATTCTGAAGATGTTATATATCAGTTTCCACAAGGCAGAATCTGTTGTCATTCTAGAACCAGCAAGGTTTGCCTGAGCCACCTTCATCAGTGGGTGACGCCAACTTTGTGCTAAAGGAGATAAGGCAAATTCCCCCGTGTTTCCTTCCTGTGGCTTATGCAGAGAGGTGCCAATGGCCTGCTGAGTGGTAATATCAGTTTATACTACTCTACCCACTTGCAAGAACTGGGAAGGAAGTTGCTGAAACATCTGTTAGTTTGTTCTTGAAGTTGCTTTGACAGAAAACATATAGTAAATGTTGTAGATATTTTTGTGATATTCCTAGGGTTGCTTTTGTTCTTAAAACTGTATGTTAAAAAGGTAGACATGCATGGTTTTTTTTAAATGTGTTAAATTTTTAAATTTTGCACTTGAAGCTCTAAATCATAGTGTGAATTTTTCCGTAACCAAAGAGTTTCTCATTAATGGAAGATATCAGCTATCACCTTTAGGGTTATCTACTGTTAAATATATAGCGGATCAGAGCCCTTATCTAAGATAGCACCTTTATCCAGGGCACACCCAGGTAAACACTTTTTTTCTTAACAGCTTTTAGTGTGAAACTGTTCTTGGTATTGCCAGATAAAAATTTCCTTAATTGTATGCATAAATGCATTTGTCTATGTGCTGATGGGGACTGATGATCTCCAGGGAGCTAGAATCAGTTCTGAGACTTATCCTCACAGTATCCTCTCTTCCACTAGGGGATCGAAGCCAGACCTGTCATTCTTCTACTGTGACACATCCTGCCGTTGAGCGTCTTACGGGAAAATTGTACAGACTTGCAATGCAGATTCACTCCACTGGAATATACTTTCACCCATATACTGTGTCCCCTTTTTAATGTGTCCAAATAATTTTGGACATGTTTAATTTTAAGCTTAATTGCCACTGACACAGCACACAGGTAAGACAATTTGGCTAATACTTTAACATAACCCTAAATATACAAGTGACTTAGAAAGTTTTTTCTTTTCATTTGGATTTGTTTCTTCAGCATGCAAATGAAGGTCTGAATTCCCTATCTGTGCTTGGTCCAGTGCACCTTTCCTCCTCCAGGGAAGATGGACTACCTCAATTAGACAAAACCTATATTTTTATGAACATCAAAGTAACATTGTCATATTGCTCCAGTCCTAAGAGTGAGATATAAAGAAAAAGCCAGCCTACTAGTACTGCTGATTCTACCAGCTATGCTATTAGTGGAGTCTGCTAAAGGCAGTTGTTTCTCTAGGACAAGGGGTTTTTCCCTTCCATTTCCCTTATGTACAACTATCACAGTTTGACCAGTGAGCAGAGACACTGTTCTCCCATGGGCATATGCGCACATACAAACACACACACAGAGGCACACACACACCCTTCATAATACCAACAAGAATCCAGAAATGGAGAGAGACCGCACTACTACACAGCGCTTCCTTACCTCCTCTTGCTGGCTGGAGTTGAAGCCGCCTTACAACACTATCTTTCTTCTTACCTTCCCTCTTTCCCACTTGCAAATCTCTATCTGTTTGAGAGGTTGGCTGCTTCTGCGCCATTTTAGGAAATTACTTTTTTTCCTTTTCTTTTTCAAAATCTTCCTCTGTGGAGTTAGCTTTTTATTCATTTTTTTAATATCCCCCTGCCCCATCATGGTTAACAGGCGTACATTGGTTTTTACCTGCTTTTAAGCCTGTGACTCTGTTTTAGGGCACCAGATGTTTCTCTGCATGAAAATAGTCTCAGAAGGTCACTGATTTCCTAGTTACTCCGTGCATCTTGTTTCAAAGTTCTGAACTGGACGTGGCAATGCTCGAGAATCAGCATGGAGTGAAATTCATTGGAGATATGCTGATGTATACTGACTTGGACTGCAAATTGCTGCAAAACGACTGAGCATGCATTTTAACCACAAATTTATTTACACCATGTTTTAATGCAACAAGTTTTTAATAATTTGTTAGTAATATAAGAAGAGAAACCTACGGTTCTCAAACATGAGTTTTAAGGCTGTGGGTAGGTGGGGAGAAAACACAAAGAACTAATTCAAGGTGAAAAAACTCGGGCATATGGAGCCATATGGAGTATGGCCTAGATAAGAACAAGACAAAAATTCAAAGCAATTAGTTGTGAAGCTCTGGGAGAACAGCATGGATATGAATTTATGAATGTTGCTTGTCTCAATCTCAATTTGGATTCAATTTATCCCTTATCCCCTTCTCTTCCTACTTGCTTTAGTAGTGCAGAATAATAAAAAGAAATAAATCTTCCTACTCTTTTTCTATTTTGAATAGGAATTAATCAAATCGGCAGATTGTTCTGCATAGTATATTTTGTTGTGACTGTATTTTTGCCAACACATGCAGATTTGACGCACTGTGTGATTACTGTTTCTGCAAATCTCAGACACCTAATCATTTCTTTTCTTAAATATAGTGAGAATAGATAAGATTCAGCTCGACTTCTAAGAAAAGCATGTGAACTTGTGCACGTTTGGTGGAATGCTTCAATATTATACATACTCATCCGTACACATATAGTGAGCTGTGTCACTGGAAAAGGGACCTGGAACTTCTTGCACTGTTAAATTGATGTCAGGGAAAGTTTTGGTTGAGCTGAATTTGAGACAGATATCAAAACTTGCCTGTAGGTTATCAAAATATTGTAGTGTGATGACTGTATATCCCAAGTAGATTGCACTTTTTCATATTGGCTTAACAAACACAATATTGATTGAAAAGAAGAAAATCTATACAGATTTGCATTAAAACAATGAAATCTCTTTGAGTTCACCATCTTGGAAATTTCCATCAAGCTTTAAATCTAACCATGACAAAAGCCAGGATAAAGGAAGTGGAATGCCGACAAGAAAGGTTCAAGTTCATTTTCCATCTATGTTAGAAATTGACTATGCGGTCTCAAAAATGTGCAGAACTATATGGTACTTCCTCAGTCAGCCCCCTGATAACAGAGGCAGCTGTGTCATATAGTGCCTCTCGTAGACTAGGTGATCATTTCTGCTTGTAATACTATCTACATATAAACCTGAATAACTATGTCTGCAAGCATGTTAAAAGGTTTAAATTCTATTTGAAATTTTTTTGAGATCCACAGGTTACAAATACTAAGGAAGTCCAGAACATTTAGGAGTTGTAATAGTGTTGTATTTATCAGTGTTTTTCTCTTGTACTTTGATCTTCAGAGTCACTTTCCATTTCAAAGCAATAAAATACTGAACAATTCCCTCAGATGTGGTTTCTGCATAAGAATTCTCAGTTCTTTCTGAGACACCCCGCACGACAGCACTGGGATGACAAATGGGCATATGGCTGAATTGTGAAGAATCAGAATTGTATCAATACAATTAAAGACATGATATCTAATTTCCCTATTTGCTCTGGATAAAGTCATAGTTAAGCAAGCACTTTGCATTTCTCCTCACCCAACATGTGATTTGACCAGGGGTGTAAAGCTAAAGGTATGCTTAATTGCTTGGCTAATCAAGACCTTATGTACATATGACCGTAAAAGACAGTAAAGGTGTATGACAACATGCCTACGTTTCCCTTTGTATTTAATAGCCATCATATGAACTGACAGTTTATCAAAGACCCCATTGTTTTTGGTTCCCAGGCAATGGTTGTGAAGAACTGACTAAAAGACCAAATGTTACTCAGTTATTACCTATGTGGCTCCATTAATTTAAACGGACCCACTTACATATATAAGGTCAGAAGCATTTGATCCATAAACTGCATACCTTCAGTATTATAATTCCCTAATTTTCCAGGACTGGCTCCGCTAACCCACAGAAAATGGAGGGCTGTATTCAGTTCTGATATTCTTATACTATATAATACATTTGTATATGCTCATTTATAACTACATAGATAGCAAAAATGAAGATGCATGTTGTCATAACACAGACAGTACTGGAATGCTTCTCCAGCCCACTCCAATGTCTATATTAAAATGCAGAGGAGAAATGTCATAAGTACACTTCTTGAAATAGAATAGCACATCAGTAACAGTGTTTAAAAAGACTCTGTTCCAGAAATGAAATGTTCATTTCATTTACACTGAACCTGAGGTGGATGTTTTTGCGGGAGGGAGGGGGAGAGAAGAGGGAACGTTGCCAAGTGAGCAAAGATGGGGACGGTTGCAAAGAAACATTTAGCCAGTAAAACACCATGCTTTCTCATAATGTCATGCATCTCACTCACAATAATTCTTTCTTATTAACTGCTTGGGAACAATTTATTTTCCTCTCAGGCTATGAAGGCAAGTGCAAGTGTAGCAGACTCTGGTTGGAGCTGATAAGCCATCCTATAGAAGCAAGACTGCTGGCATGATGAGATTTGTTAAGAGGACAATATCCTATTGGCTCAGACAAACTATGCTGTATATCAAACCTATCAACAATAATATCTGCAAAATAATGCCTTTATGTATCTGCCAACTGCCACAGAAAGCTCTCCGGTGTTCCTTTGGAAAGGTGGTATGACTTCTATTTTTTTTATTTTTATTTTTTATTTTTGGCTTGACATATATGACAGTTGAAGGCTCACCTAGTCTCACTTATATTACAGTATTTTTAAACGCAGCTTCTAAAAACACTAAGGAGAAAACTGCACTAAATAAAAAAAAAAAGACCAGTCACTGCTGTAAGAGAAAAATCAGCCTTTTCAACATAAAGAAAATAAAAACAATTAACACATTTGCATTGTTAAATTATTGCTATATCACTGTTTAGAATGTTTTAAATGAACTGTATGATCTTAAAAGAGCATAAATGAGGCAAAAAACTTCTAATCTCATGATTGAAACTCTATCTCCATTATCATCATCATTGTTTTTGAAATACCATTTTTTTCTTTTCAAGTGATTATGTTTATTATTTATAAAACTGGTTTAGATGTCATACTTTCAAACACTGAGGGACAAATCCTGCTTAGATTTTTTTTTTTTTTATATTAGAAAAAATGCTCAACTGTTTCTAATGAAAATTTGTGTTGGCCAAGGTCATCAGGGTATGATTTATTTTGGGAAAACTACTATCAAAGACAATAGAAGTGTGATCATAGGAAGTAAATTTGCATCTCAAAGAGTTATAAAAGATGAAAAATAAATGTGAAAGTTATTTAAAACTACTGGCTGAAGCTTACTTTTGTGTACTTAATATTCACATTCTGGCAGGAAGAATGAAGATCTCATAAAATTTCTGGGAGTGTATTTCCTGTCAAATCTGTTGGTAAGACTCAAGTTGAACAGTTCAATAGTAGTTTGAGTGGCAATATCATGAACAATTCAGACAGAAATTCTATTTCTCTCTCCACTTATTTCGTTGCAAATATTTCTGGGAAATCAGGACTTACTTGAGTGGACTGCTTAGCTTAGATCATAAATGCTGGACTCCCTGCAGAGCTTTATTTGTTCAAAAATAAATTTCTTGCTGCAAATTTTGCAAGTATCTCACTTTTCAGGATAAAGCACAGCGTTCATATCTATAAAATGGGAACACAAGTATTTCTGCACTGTGGGATAGGGAGGGTAGATGTGAGAATTCATGTGTATGAATTTAGGAAGCATTCCTCTCTCCATTCACTGGAGCGATGTAAGAGCAACATGTAGGCAGATGGACAAGCAGACAGCCACCTCCTATTGCAACAAAAATTAACATAATATTTTATTCTTCTTCAGACACAGTTTTCCTGGGGTGGGCTGAAGATGTCTGTCCTGCTCATTGCCTCCTGTCTGTTACTCCTGCTGCAGTTTTGACAATAGCTACATCCTCACTACCGTACTGCAGCTCCTCTCCAATTCCCAGAGCCCACCTGCCAAATCTACTGAATCAGAGTGAAGCTGCAACCAGTTGGATCTGTGTAAACAGGGGATGGGGAGGCTGGGATTAATGAAGAAGGAGGACTAAACCCACTCCCCATCTGAAATCCCATGTTGCCAGCACAATTCTATCGTGTCACCATTTGCATACAGAGCCATCTCTGGAAGTTGGCCACACTGACAGTGGCTCAGCTATACAGGACTCCGAGACCGTATATGCAAGCTGCTCCTATGTCCTGTATGGTGAATACACACGTGCACAGGGGTGAATGGTGGATTAACTCCAGAAGACTGATACTGTCACTGCAGCAATTTTCCTAAAAGAGAAATTATTTTTTTTTCTTTTTTCCTTTTCTTTTTTTTTTAACTTAAAAACTGGCAGGCATCTCCATGGCTACAGTTCCCTGTCAGTCTCCTACCTTCAGCCTTTTGATGCAAAACCATTCAAACATTGGAAGCATCTCTGGTGCTTTCTCCTTACTTTTGCTCCAGCTCCACATAATCAGGGTTGGTTTACGCATGGAAGAGCAGTGGGCACATATACTTTTGTCTCAGCCTTGCAGAACACAAAGATAGCTGCTTCCCCAGAGCTCACGTGCCAGCAGACCCAAGCGAAATAAAGTCTGTTCTTTTCAGTGGTCCCAGACAACAGGTTTTGAGCATGGGCTCAAATGGACATGATCCATTTAATCATGACGGACAAGGTCTGAGGCTCTCAGCTATAGTCCCATAGTGTGAAAAAGAAAAACTACAGAAGAAACAGTGTTCCATGAAGTTCAACAGTTATGCTGCTGGCTGAAAGCGTGTGTTGCCCTGCTTCCCCACAGGTATCTAATACTCAACACATAATGGAGCATTAGGCAACTTCACCTCCTCCCAGTGAGATCTACCTGTTGGACACATTTAATAGGGAGCTTTTAGCTCCCCTCAATATTTGGGCTGTGATCTGTCATCTTCTTTACATAGGCCACTCAGAGGGAAGAGGTTTTTTGTTTAAACTTAATAAATGAATGCAGCCTTTTCCAAAATGAAGCTTATTTACTAATTAGCACTTTTTGATTAATGCAAGCAATTTATGAAGATTATGCTCACAGTGTTCAGTTCAACAAAGCGCTTAAGCTCATGCCAAACTTTAAATTCATCTCTAGTAAAACATGTTAAGAACGTGATTTCCTTACTGTAGAGAGCTGATAGCAAGAAGCAAAAGCAAAACTCTCTCTGTTAAAGGACACTTCACACTACTGAAATCCTATCAATAGCAAGCGAACAGTTCATGAGCAGGTTGAAATTTATCTGTATAAAGAGATAACAAAAAAGCTGACTAGGAAAATAATTTTTTCACAATCACAGCTTGATACCACTCGTTGCACTGCAGCTTAGGTTCTCAGCTGCACAAAATGGCATTGAGAGCTAGTCTGGAATATTTGTTGCTGACATCGTGTCCTGAATTCCTTTCATAAAGGTATATCCTATGCATTCAGCTTCTTAAGACAATATTCTATATACTCCTGGACCTCAAAGCTTGTGTTTTACATTGCTTACAGTCTTAAAGAATCTTTCACACTGTCCTCAAAGTGCAAACTGTTCTTCTGGCAGCTACTGCTCCCAAAGTCTTTATTAGTTTTCTCTCCTTGTCTATCACATCTTTGACATTTGTGTCAATAAGTAAAAACCACAAGAAGCGGCAGGCACTGACATCTTTATACCATCATCCAATCAGTGGCTCCTGCAGAAGAAATTATATTTAGTGTCATGCTCAAGCTTCCCACCTAAGTGTATCTCTAGTTTATCCCAAGACCTGAAAAACTGGCATATAGCACTGCTAACCGGCATATTGCCACACTGACAGATGGGCATGAGTTTAAGCAGCCAAGAGACAGAATATGATATCTAATGTGCATTTCAATTGTTGCTTTCCCAGCCAGGAATGTCACATCTGCAGCTTGTTCCCAGTGCTTATGCCTATGGCTAAGGGGATAGACCATCACTAGTTCAGTTCTGAGGTATATTCATTTAGAAAATTAATGTCTGTTTTCCCTGGCATGAGACATGGTTTCAGAGATTTAGGATTAGCTGTCTACAGAGGTGTGCCCTTGTCTTTGACTCTCTACCAATGGTTTCCATTGAATTGGCTGGTAAAACCCACAGTATGTCAACCGAGAGGGTGTGGAAGGTGTCCAGAAGTATTAACAAGATAAAATTAAGTTTTGAAGCAACTGTTATTTCTGATACATAGCACTGAGTGAATGGTGCAATGCAAAATCCTTAATATGCCATCAAATTGTAGAGAATTACGCAGAACCATTTAGGTTGGAAGGGACCTCCTGAGATCATCTAGTCCAACCCCCATGCTTAAGCAGACTCAGCTAGAGAAGGTATCGCAGGACCATGTCCAGACAGCTTCTGAATATCTCCACAGATGCATTCTCCACAGCCTGTCTGGGCAAACAGTAAAAAGTTTTTCTTGTGTTCAGATGGCATTTCATGTTTCTTAATTTGTGTCCCTTGCTTCTTGTCCTCTCACTGAGCACTACTGAGAAGAGTCTGGCTCCTTCTTCTTCGCTGTCTCCCATGAGTTATTTTGCACATTGATAAGATCCCCCTTGAGCCTTCTCTTGTCTAGACTAAACAGTCCCAGATCTCTCAGCCTTTCCTCACAGTAGAGATGTTCCAGTCCTTTCATCATCTTCATGGCCTTTCGCTGGATTCTGTCCAGTATGTCCTCGTCTCTCTTGTACTGGGGAGCCTAGAACAGGACCCAGCACTCCAGGTGTGTCCTTGCCAGTGCTGAGTAGAGGGGAAGGATCACTTCCCTCAACCTGCTGGCAACGCTCCTGCTAATGCAGCCCAGGATGCTGTTGGCATTCTTTGCCATGAGAGTGCACTGCTGGCTCATGGGCAGCTTGCTGTCCACCACGACCCCAAGGTCCTCTGCAGAGCTGCTTTCCAGCTGGGTGGCCCCAGCACCACATTCCTCCCCAGATGCAGGAATTTTCATTTCTCTTTGTTGAACTTCAAGAGGTTCCTGTCAGCCCAGTTTTCCGGCCTGCTCAACGCCCTCTGGATGGCAGCACAACCCTCTGCTGTATCAGAACTCCTCCCAGTTTTGAATTACCTGCTAACTTGCTGAGGGTGCACTCTGCTTCATCCTCCAGATCATTAATGAAGATATCAAACAGCATTCATGCCAGTATCAATCCCTGTGGTACACCACTAGTGACTGGCCTCCCTGGGCCTGACCATTCAGCCAGGTTTCATGTCTAAGACTTGCATATTTCCAATTATGGTTTTCACAAGCAAGTTTTTTATGATTTAAGCTGAATTGACCACTGGGAACATGGGGCACCCCAGATGGGACCAACAGATGCTGCCGCCCACCTCCCTTCAAAGAGAGAGGCAGAGGAGGAAAAAAGAGACTTAAGAGTTTAGAAGGAAAACTAAATTAATGAAATATTAATAATAAAATATAAAAAAAATAATTAAATATATACAAAACCGTATCAAGCTCCCAGGATGACAATCACGTCACCAGCTGGCACTGGGGAAGTCCCAGGCTGAACTCAGTGATGGATGGGAACTGGATTCCAGATCTGCATTCAGGATTGGGATCAAAGGCAGACAAACGGACAGAGTCCTCCTCAGATGTTGGCCATTGAAGAAAGACCAAGAGAGCTGACCCTTTGATCCCTCAGCTTTTATACTGAGCATGAGGCAGATGGGATGGAATACCCTGTTGGTCAGTTTTGGGTCGCCTGTCCCATCCACTCCTCTCTGCAGGTGCATCCCCTCTACACTTTTCCGCTTCCAACCCTCGAATGCAGCAAGTAACAAAGTTAGCTGCCTTGAGTGTTATAGCAATAAGTATGAGCAGGAGCCTCTCTGCACGCCATGCCTTTGCATCAGCTATAAACGTAAGTCCTATCACAGTTTCTGCACAATATGCTGTTAATTTCAGTAGTTAGAAGAGGCCAAGCTAAGAAACAAAGTTAGTGAACAGAACTGGTCCTGTTTTACCTCAAACCAGGACAAGGTTTCTACACTATACATAGTAATTTAAATAGTTCTTTTTTTTCTGGCTGCAGTGTGTGCAACCCCAGAAGTTAAGCGTTACTACTGAGTCCAAGCAACGTAGAACAACACAATGGCACCACATGTATCCTTCTAGAAATAATTCATTTCATTCTGAGTTGGTAGTTACACTAATTTTGATCTTTCTGTTCATATACAGTTGTGCCAAAGTAGGTGGTACCTGGGTGCGATTTAACTTTTCATCCACACATGAGAGTAAACCAGAGCAACCAATTTCATCCCAGAAAATTTGGGTTCAGCTGCCAAACACAAGCAGAAAATTGTGAAATATGATTTGCTAAAACAATTTCAGTAGAAAAAGATTAATATGCAAAATGAAAGGTCTGATGGCTCCCACTAATTAAGCCTCACCCAAAGTGTTATTGTAGATCCCATTAACTTGTCATCTTTCTCTTTCACATTTAAACTGCAGTAGATAATTTGTGTGAATTTTAAGAAAATAGTATTTTTTTACCAGGTGAATCATGGTTGAATTGTAAGGCTAATATGCTCTCAGTTATGCTGCCATTCATATCACTAATTTTTAAGTGACCTATCAAAAGATAAAATTTAATGTTGCTATTATATCCTTTGTCCATGAGTATTAATTTTTTTTTCTCGAAGCTGAATTCATGAATGCTCTCTGAAATGGCACTGTTTGTTTTTGACTCCCTGCAACTCTGGATCGCCAGCTTAATACTCTGCGCTGCTTTAAAAGGAATCCACATCAAAGTGGTAAGCTTCCTTCTGCTACACCAGACAATAGAGATGCTAAAGGATAACAATGCCCCCTGGGAAGGAAGTGAAAACGTGTTGCTAAACTCTTGTAAGTCAGACCAAAATTGTAACATTCTCTGTATGTGGAGGCAGAATAACATAAAGAAAAAGTATTGGAAAGGGACTTGTCAGATGCCAAACACAAAGGCGCAAGTTATCAGGATCAGAAAAAGTTCTATTTTATTTGTTACAATTTCAAAGTAAATAGCTCCACGGGGTTAAAACAAGCAGTAACTTTTAAGTGGGAGAAGCCCCTGTATCTGACAAGTGACTGTATGTCTTTTTTATAAATTGTACTCTGTAATCCATTTGTATACACAGACACATAAACATATCTGTCAAATTGTACTTATCAAAGCAGTCAAAATAGTCTTCCACATAGGTTTTAAAAATGGTAGCACATCTTAGAGTTATAATATTTATTGAATATAGCAAAAAGTGACCTTTCAGTATTTTTTCTCTGCTATGCTTTTTACTGAATGATCAGCTTTTAATATTAAGAGGAAAGCCTTACAGAAGACAAAGCTGCAAGAGGAGTCATAGATTCCAATAACCCTTTGTACATCTCTAAACTTTCAACCCTGCATTTCTTTTATTTCTCAGATGAAATGAAATGTATCAAACCCAGTTCAATTTCTGCCTTTTAAAATATCAATGGTGAAAAACAGGGAAGCTGTGGATAATGTGGTAAGCAAAGAAAAAGCCCTGTGAGAAGGGAATCTTTGTTCTGTATCAGCCATTGTCAGAAAAGAAAAGCGGCTGTTCAAAGGCAGAAATGAGAGACTACGTTTTCTTTTTAAATATAAGGGATAATAAGTTCTACAAAAGTATACGTGTGATATGTAGATCTCCACTGAAAAAGTATTGTAACAGCGGCAGGGGATAGAGGTGATGATGGTTGTGGAAATAGAACAAAGGCAGAAATATGGCACAAGGATATACCTATGAGTGTCAGTTGATTGGGCAGTACCAAAAAATACTTCCAAACAATATCTGAGGACAAAAAATCATGGATATTTCACTAAGCAGTTAGCAAAATTTAATTCAATGTCTAGATTTTTGCTAAGATCATCTCTTCTGTGTTTAACCACTACATTAACATTTATTTACTGTCTCAAGAAAGTTGCCTTACCAGAGAAGACTTCCCATATGAGCCAGGACATTTGTAGCAGCTCCCTCATCAACCTGACCTTCAGTTCCTGCTGTTGGACACATACATGAAGAAAATTTATTCACCATTCCTAAGGCCTGCTGAAATTCACGTCTCACTGGGGACCTGGCTCTGTAGGCCTCACATGACCTCTCTCACAGACTGACCCTACCTTCTTCTGGAGTATATTTGGATTTTTTTTACTGTTGGTCATTCATATTCACTGCTTTTAGATATTGCCCTACCCTCCATTCTTCCCTTCAATGGATGCGGGATCAAATACCATCGTAAGAGCCTTCCTAAAGACACTTACCTAATCTCTCTTCATTATTCCAGCTGAGCTGGGGCCTGCTTTTTTGGCTATGTGTGGATTTGCATAGACTTCCTATCACTTCTTATTAGAACTTTATCTCCCCACATTGCCTTAGTGGACACAAAAAGCCAAATATCTTTTTTTCATGTACTTCTCTGCACTTTTCTTCCTCAGCAAATTTACCGAGTTCATGTTCATATGGAACATCTAGCCTGGTACAACTGAAACAGGGTCTGTCTTAGTAGCTAAATAGAGCTATAATTCTCCACAGCCAGAGAAGAGAAGAATTCAAGCTCTTTGTCCATGCCTAAACTTCCTTCCTCACCAATTTTTATTGGTAATTAATGGTCCTAGATAGCAAATTATCTCAGTACTGAAATTGGGGGTTATGACTGACTGTTCAGGCTTGTCCAAAATCCGACAAGCAGCCATCAAACAAAACAGAAATGGTATTCATTGCTTTCCAGCTTTTTTGAGCCAAATATACAGAACCAAAGAATGTAATCACTTTATTAAGGGCTCCTAAATTATTTTTTTGTATCTTACAAGTTATTGAATGGGACCTTATTACCTCTTTCTGAAAATGATATAAAAATATGTGTATCTTTTGGTTATATTTCTTACTTTTCTCAAGTAGCAGCTAAATTTGAACATCTGCTGGAATTCATATTGATTCTACAATGACCTGGCTTGTATTGCCTTTCTAGGATGAATCAGTCAATGGAATAGGACCTCAGAGATAGGCTGTTATCGGCCATAAACAGAAACAGAATACCTTCACACTTCTTCCATTTTATATTCCTTTTTCAAAACTGGGTATATAGCCACTTCTTTTTGAAAAGTCCTCTGGTTTCTTTTCAAACCTCCAAACAGATGAAAGGAATGTGTAGAGAGCTTGTTTGACTTCTCCCTTCATGTATTTAATACTTCAGTGGAATCCAGTGGGTTGTTACCAGAAGCTTTGTTGTTTGAAAATTCCTGATGCCTCTCAGAACTTGTCAAAATTCAGTTCCTCAGCAGTGAGCTCAACCAATGGTTGTTCACCTTTACTGAGCTCTTCATTAAAGCGCTCGTCAAAATATCTCACCATCTATCTATAACTGCATTCTGTGTAAATGTGTATTCTATTCATGTGATAATTCCATTTTTGTCCTTTATCGAGCTTTGTTGTTAATATTCTTGCCTCCATACGGTGACATCCTCACAGAATGACCTCGCCTTATTAGTATTTCTATCTTGTTCCATCTGCTCTACCAAGCTAGGCAAGTATTGTCATTTGCATTGTTTTATCAGTCTCTTGGCATTTGTTTTATCTTGATCATATTCCTCAGCAGGAGTCTGACTCCCATTTCGAACACATGCTGTTCTTACACTGCTGGCAGACAGTGTAAATAATTAACCTTTTTACCGTTCAGTTTTGCCCACAAAAACGGCTGCAAAAGGCATTTACTCTACCTTCCTTTACACTTGCCCAGAGCACAGAAATCACAGCCTGAGTCTGTTGACCTTATTGGACAGTGGGACCAGCCACACTGGAATTAGCCAGACTTTCAACCACCAGCCTGATCACAGAGTAGAAGTTACGTGGGCTTCATGATGGGACCCAGAATCCAGGTAATGCTGACTGTGAGTTTTGGCCCTCTTTCTACAGTCACATTTTAAGCGGAGCAGCAGCCGACCAATTTTTGGCCAATTGCACCTTTCACAGGTATCCTTCTGTTTAACTACAGTGCACTCTAGAGTACCAATGGCAGGCAATAAGCCCTTCATCTGCTCAGACATAGACCTATTAAATCACACACTTTTCTGTTCTTCCCCAGCATTTCCAGGTAATTAGATTCTGGGGCCAAGGATGCAACATGGCTTTCCCTAAACAGAATGTGATATTCACCTGGGATATTAAAGCAGCACAGCTCTGCTGACATCACTTTCTTTCAGCTGAGGATCTGGCCCGTTGATTCTTTATTGAGACATGCGTACAATCAGTACCATTAATATCTTGCCAGAAGGCACCAATCCCACTTTTAAAGCTTATTGTTTTTTGTAATTTTTTCAATTGTTTTTGCTGCTCATTGAAAGGGGATGCTTGCATTACTGATTTCAATGAGACTTAGAGGAATAAGAATGTAAAAAGACAGGCTTGCATGTGGAGACACTTCCAAATTTACAGTATATTTGTTGGTTCGTGTAGACTACATTTGGGAGGATGAATTGGTGTGTAATTTGTGGCAATTGGCTGTTTTGTGCCATGCATAATTTTACCAGTAGATAAAATTGTTCCATATAAAAGTAGAAAGCCTCAGGCTTTCCTCCACTCGCCTGATTTAACAGGCAAAAGTAGGCAGTGAAAAAAATGCAAGTGAAATAATGTTTTTTGAATAAAACAGGGTATTATTCAATAAACAAGTTGACAGATGAACATTGTCCAAGCACAAATATTGTAGGGCAACAGAAAGATGCTGCTGGATAAATAACAATTTTTTTAGAGACAAAGTTGTTTTCCGTGTTGTTCTGCACTCCTCTGTCCTTAATCTCCTCCCTTTTCCTTCCTGCCTCTACTCTGACTTTTCCTTTGTATGGGCTGGATAAATGCTTCATTGATTTATTTTTCTTTTCTTCTCTTTTTTCACCCATTTTCCTTTTCTTCCAATTACAACTGGTTTTATCTTTATTACATGACCAGTTTTGAACTGTAAGCACATTTTTAAATGCCTACTTTGTTTCAGTATAGAGGCATTTTCAGTCTTGAACAAATGTAATTCCAGTTGCACTGCATGGCCTTTGTGTGAAGTAGGAGGAAACCAAAAATGACAAGTCTTAAAAGCAAGTTAAGAAATCCTGCAGTCTTTCACAGAATCTGTTGCCCTCAGAAGAGGGGAAATAGCTGAATTTACTGACTTGGTGTAGCAATGACATCTCTGAGCATGCATATTTCCCTTACCACATCCTACAGTACCCCTGTTTAGAAAACATGGGGCACATTTTTAATGTGTTGTTCCCACTAACAAGGCCAACAAGTTTCCACTGGTTTGAGCTCTGGGTCTCCCAGATTGCATTCATGACATGCAGACTGCCAGCTGGAATCAGGAAATATTTTTTTCCCTATTGAAGGCTGGAGTAGAGTTTTCAGTCTTCCTCAGCTTGTGTTGAAGTGGTATGTAATAATATCCAGCACAAACCAGCTGTTTGTCACTGGGTACCTTATTACTCTTAAAGTGGTAAGGAAAGCAACGAGCTACCTAGTCCACTTTCTTGGGGAATCATAGAACCATAGCATTGTTTGGGTTAGAAGGGACCTTTAAAGGCCATCTTGTGCAACCACCCTGCAATTAACAGGGACATCTTCAACTAGATCACGTTGCTCAGAGCCCCATCCAACCTGACCTTGAATGTTTCCAGAGATGGCGCATCTACCACCTCTCTGGGCAACCTGTTCCATTGTTTCACCACCTACAGTGTAAAACTTTTCTTCCTTATATCTAGTCTACATATTCCTTCTTTTAGTCTAAATCCATTACCCCTTGTCCTATCACAACAGGCCCTGGTAAAAGGCTTGTCCCCATCTTTCCTGTAGGCCGCCTTTAGGTACTGAAAGGCTGCTATGAGGTCTCTCCAGAGCCTTCTCTTCTCCAGGCTGAACAACCCCAACTCTCTCAGCCTATCTTCATAGGACAGGTGTTCCAGCCCTCTGATCTTCTTCGTGGCCCTCCTCTGGGCCTGCTCCAAGAGGTCCATGTCTTTTCCGTGCTGAGGGCTCCAGAGGCGGATGCAGTACTCCAGGTGGGGTCTCATCAGAGTGGAGTAGAGGGGCAGAATCTTCTCCCTCAACCTGTTGGCCACGCTTCTTTTGATGCAGCCCAGGATACAGTTGGTCTTCTGGGCTGTGAGCACACATTGTTGGCTCATGTCCAGCTTTTCATCCACCAGTACCCCCAACTCCTTCTTGGAGTGACTGCTCTCGATCCCTTCATCCCTGAGCCTGTACTGATCCCGGGAGTTGCCCCAACCCATGCACAGGACACTGCACTTGGCCTTGTTGAACCTCATGATATACACTCAGGCCCACTTCTCGAGCCTGACTATGTCCTGGATGGCATCCCTTCCCTCAGGTGTGTCAACCACCTGTGAATTCTTGGGGAAGCCCATGAGGATCTCTACCAGTATTGCATTAATTTCACAGTCTGGTGAAATACAGCAAAAGGCAGACAATTCAGCTGTAATACTTTTGATGGCTGCAAAGGATGCCACATGGGACACTTACGTTATTGCATGAATAGCTTTCTTCCCAGTCCGTGTAGTGCTGTGCATGTCCAGCTCTGAAACTACAGAACACGTACACCACCTTTGGGTATGGCTGGGTTTTATTCCCAGCAGTGTCCTGGCAGCAGGACATTGTACGAGTTCTGTCAAAACAGGTTTTCCAGAGATGCAGTGGGACTCAGCAGAAAGAAAGATAGTTGCATGTTATCAGTTGAGGCCCACTGGGAAAGCAGCTACATGGACACTGGCCAAAACAAAAAATAAAGTCTACATAAAATGTCCAACCATTTTGATAGCCTAGCTTAAGAGGAGAAAAACAATGAAAGGCAGAATTTAAGCTGCCACTTAATCTTTAATTTATATTTTTGTATCAGACCAGGTGTCTTTCCTTAGAAGTGTGCAGAACAATAGAGAAATGGAAATAAACTAATGACAGGGCAAGCAAATATGACCAGCATTTTCTTGGGGAAAAAAAAAATAAAAAATGTGGCATTTTAACAAAAGTAGGCAACCAAACCTGATGTGTGCTTTTCATTATCTCCTTTGTCATAGTATAACCAGTTAAATTAAGACAGTAACTTCTTTTCAGACTGACTTAAAGGTATTTTAGTGAAGTATTGGGATTGATGGATTTTTTTTTACTTAAGGACTGAATGGTAGGATCTTCAATATATTTTCAATGTCATTATAAATGAAGTGAGAGAGCTATCTATTGATTTATCTCAGATGTTTATGATGTAAAATTGGGGAGAAGTTTTTTGAAATCATATACACAAATATATATGATACAATAAATGACACCTGCCTAATACAGTTTCTAAGTGCTCCACTAGGAACACTGTGCCTTTCTCCTTTGATTTAATGGAAATTTGTTACATTCAGTGAAGTACAGTGAAGCGGAGACACCAGGTTCTTTCTTAAATGGGGGAAAATACGAGTCCCGTTACCTTTACATTTTATGAGTTGCTTGCTCTTTAGTGTTTGGCAAGACAAATAGAATTACATACTGTGAGTGACTCAGAACAGAACTTTGCTATCAATCACCTGCCTGACTCTGCACAAATTCTGTAGGGCATTCAGGACATTTTGCTGCCTATGAATATTGCAGACAAGATGAATCCCTAAAAGCTTCCTGATGGATTAATACTGGAAAGTAGGACTTTTTCTTGTTTTATAGCTGTTTGTCAAAATACTATTGCCACTACCTCTCTGCAGTAGTAGCATGTCTCTTCAAATGAAGGAACTAACCCAGGGGAATATTGCTGACTCCCTTTATCACAAGTCATTTGAAAATAATCATATTTAATATCTTAATATTGTCTGAACTACAACAGCAGAAAATGGAGAGCTATATTAGCTTCTAAGCCTTTAATATGGCACTAATGAAAGTAAACTACAATGGATGCTTCAATAAAGCCACATCAACAGCCAGAGTTATCCAAAGGTGCAGGCTATGGGCCTGGGCCTGTAAATCTCTGAAGGTTCCCCACCAAGCACTACGGGAGGAGAGTCTCCCACACTGTGCAGGCAGATTCTCTCATCCCAATACAACTGTGTCACTGTTGACTGTCTTTCCGTAATGACAAGCCAATTTTCTTCAAACCTTTCACTGCCAGAAACTCTGGAAAGGGACTATTCCATATACAGAAATGAGCCTGACAACTCCAACATACATGCTCATCACTTTCAAAGTGCATATAACAGAGAATTGCTCTGTGAACACGTTTACCTGCCTGAAGACCTCCAGTCACAACTGCAAAAAAGGCCCCCAAAATGCTTGAGATATCTCCATCAATAGCAATCTTATAATAGGAAATTATATTCTTTTTGATTTATACTGACATTTTATTATTTGAGAACTAAAACGACAGCTTTATTTTAAATAAATATTACTTCTGCTCCTCCATGCATCCTCAAGCAACAGTTCCAAAACTAATAGAATAGATTTCCTCTGATTTGTGATGCTTTGATCACATTTGGGAAATCAGAAATACCATTTGGCGCATCATTTTTATCAAAATATAGTTTTATTTGCATCTGATTCATTTAATTAATTATCTGTCTATCTAAGTAAATCGAAGGCATCCATTAGTAAAGTGTCTACTTCTCTAATCAATCTGCAACAAACTACAGTTACCATAAGCCAGGCATATGGAATCATAATATAAGCGACAAAGCATTCGCTAGAATGTCCACCCTTCAACCAACCTTGGATGCTATACGTTTACTACTGAAATTTCCTCTTGTTTTTAGCTCATCTCCAGCCTTAAACTGTGCTTCCACCTCCTGTTAAACAGCTGCTACATGCCAGTCCAAGGACAGCTGCGTTTCAATTCATGTGAAAGGATTCCTTTATCTCCCATGACTACCTCTCCAGGATGTTATAAGTATTAATTAAATTTTGCAGAAGGCTTAGAGACATTTGGATGCCTGCAAAGTATTATTAATTACAACCTCATGCTAAAAGTAGATATCTTCAGACTTGCACAAGTCCCAAACAAAGTCCTATGTGCTGAAGCATTCTTGAACTTTGCAGGAGTTTTCACAAAAAGATGTCAAATTTGGAGGTCAGACATACTTTCAGTCAGAGCATGAGCCTTTGCAGAACAGAAAGAAAATGCACCAACTTTTCTCATTTCAGACTTTGTCATATGACAGAATATTTTTCTTTATTAGCACAAATATTAGACATGATCTGACTAGTACCACTGCGGTACATCTGTTGTAGTAATGGATATGAATTTGCCAAGCTATTCTCTCATTTTGTTGTAGTAAGAATAAAAAGCCCAGCCCATTAACAAGAACAGGGTAAATGATCTCACTTCATCATTTTCAAAGGGACTGATGGAATATGAAATGAGTTTCATGGCAGTAAAGCATCATGGTATTACAGAAATAGTTTGAAATAACATAGATAAATGGACAGATAGACAGACAGCTGCAAACCAGTCTCTCGTGTATTTGCGTATATATATATTTATATATGTCTGCATATACATATATCTGCATTTATATTTAGATTTTAACACAGAAATAAGGTAGCATTATTTAACTTTTATTATTTATACTTGTGATGTCGTATATGTCCTTACCAGACACATACTCATCCTGTGACCAAACAAGCTGGTATAAGCAATAACTGTTGTTTCCATCAACTGAGGATCTGGCACTGCATGCATGTATGTGTGTATGTATGTATGTATCTAGATATAGGCATCTATATCTGCATGTACCAACATAAATCATAAGGAAAGTTGGAGTGAGAACAGTTTAAGGTTTTCTTTTTCCACTATAAAATATTCTATGCCCTTTTTATGTCTTCTACCTTCTTTGATGTAATAGGCAAAAATCAAGAAAGCAGACGGAAAATCCATGGGAAAAAAGAAATTACTTTGAAATTACATCAGTGTTTAGCTGGGATTGTATTTATTTATGTATTAAACATGGCTAAAATCATGGTTTGTCCTGCAGTGGCTGGATTCCTCAGAAAAGTTTTGGCCATCTTCCAAACAAGTGTTCCATAATTGGTCCCCTCACAATATGCTGTACCAGAGATGCCACAAACTGCCGGAGGTTGTACAGTGTTTCTGGACACAAACCCAGGCTTGTTATCATTTCAGAAAAATTTAATTTTATTTAGATTTAAAATGATAAAAGGCACCTATTAAGGTTCTCATTTATATATTCTGGCTAACATATTCCTTACAAAATACAGTGTAATATTAGCTTTCCCTTGGCATTTGGTTAAAATACCAAAACTCAGCACAAATGGGTCACAAGTTTAAAGCTCAAAGACAAATGAGGTAAAACAGGATTATGGAGTTCCATGACGTGTTTCTTTTAAGAAAAGTAAGAAATAACACTTTAAATTCTGTTGTAAACAATGGGAAGTTAGTTTTCAAAATCAGTTTCATGTTTAAAAATTGCTTAATATACTCTTTCTTTTTCTTTATGTAAAAATCTTATGATGGCTTAACCAATTATATGCTATTTTTACATAATATTTTGGCTTGCTTCAGCACCCAAGCTGCCTACACAGGGAAGGGGAATAAGGCTTACCCAAGCAACTACTCATCTTAATGCATCCTAATTTCCATGAACATGATTTTGCAACCTAATAAAATTCTTTTTTTTTTCTTTTTTTCTCCCACTCTTACATGTTCCGTAACACAAAAATCTCTTGTATCATGACTTGCTCCCATCTCCCTGCCCCTTAGGGAACAACCAGCCCTTGCTGCGCCCTGACAGAGGGTACTGACAGCTATAAAACTGGGATGGCCGCCCCCGGCAAAAAACACGCTGACTTATGAAGGTCATCAAAGAAGAATTATGTTCAGATTCTCTTATTTGCTATTCAAACAAGAATACTTCATATTTAAGCAATAGAAGTATTTTACAGTCAAATCTCTTGTCTTTATCCACCTAAGATTCCCATAGAATTCAGCAAAGATATGAAGTTAGAGAAATATGGCCCAAAAAGAAAGGAAAACAAAAAGAATTGTTATTAATAGCAAATGATAATCAACACTTTAATTCTAAAAGGCAAATGTAAGAAACTTAGTAAACAGCTTCAGATGGGCAGAAAATAATATTAATATTTTAGGCACGTAAGCACCAATTTTCAAGATGCAGACTATCATCTGCTAGGTGTAAATGTGAAATGATCCCCTGTTTCCCAAGAATCCTAGCTCTTCATTGCATCATATTTTATGCCACATAATATGTCTTCTATTACTTTTTAAATTAAATGTATGAATAGGTAATCCAAGTTTTAGTGTTGGAGGTGTGAAATTAGTTCTGTACTCACACGTGTGTTTGATTGTTGGGGATTCAGGGCATCCGGAAGCTTAGCTAGGTAAAAATTGCTGCAGTTATGTTATACTGAAGTTATTAATCCATACAGAACAAGAATAAAATCAGAATAGATTTTTTACAGAATTTACCACGTAAATTTCAACAGTGATTTTTCAATACAGTTTTGGATTTTAAAGACACCCTTGGTTTAGGCACTAAACATGGTAGTGTGCCTCACTTATCATAGCTGCTGAGCGAGCCTCCTTCACATTGCAGTTATCACAAATTCTCTATAATAACAAGATTATTTTATTTACAAAACCATAATCTTGCAAAACATTTGCATCACTAAGGTAATTAAGTACTTGTGCACATGCTAATGTGTTCTACCTAATCTTAGGTTAGTAAATTTTCAATTTTGTGTAAGGGTTAGAATTAAAATATTTTCTTCCTAGTAAGTGCTTCAGGGTTTAATGACAAAAATTAACTAGATAGTATTAGTATATTCCAAGAGACAAAGAAATCTAGGCTGTAGGAAATTATCCTGCCACAAACAAACAAAAAAATCTTTCCATGTAAATTTTACATGACTAATGATAAGTATGTGCTGAGCTTTTAAGAAATTAAATTGCTGTGCTATGTTGAACCGTAATTTCATGCTCCAAACTCAGATAAAGTGAATAACTGCTAATCAAATAAACCTCATCCAAAACTCATTGATGTCAGTAGGAGACATTGTACTTGTTCGGCAGTGTATTTAAGTGTAACTAGTGCTCTAGAAGCAGAGACTAAAACACAACTCTGTTTGAAATGTTCTGAATTGAGACTAGGAGCTGTCTGATAAAGCAAACTACCTTGAGGCCTCTGTGCTATAGCCTAAGGTGGAATATAACTCATTGTTATGTTAGAAGCTCATGATTCCTAAATAGTCCTTTCATTAATTACTGACTCAGAAAACAATTGGCCCGAGCCAGAGAAATTGGAGAATAATTATCACTGTCAAAGTTCTCAGTCTCTTGTAGGACTGCATCCTCAATATGGCTATACTAATAAGGCTTCATTAAAGTGCACCCTCTCAGTCTAAATAATATCTGCATTCACATTTATTACAAAATAAAATACAGGGGGTTTTGGGTTTCCGAGTAAGCCTTTTCTGTGTTTTTTACCTATGAAAGTCCTAAATATGCTTACTTATTTCTCCACATTAGTTTTCGTGTAATACTTAAAATAGTTGGCATTTACCACACAGGGTCATTAAGAAGAAATTGGTTGCTAGGTCATATCTTCTTTGTCTTAGAAGCAAGAGTTTCCAGGGTAGGGACATAGGTCATATAAATAAACCATGATAAACCTATTGGCAAAGCAGCAGAAACAAGCAGTCTCAACTCTTCCAGTATGGT
Organism: Charadrius vociferus; assembly: GCF_000708025.1. Taxonomy (NCBI): domain Eukaryota; kingdom Metazoa; phylum Chordata; class Aves; order Charadriiformes; family Charadriidae; genus Charadrius; species Charadrius vociferus. The sequence goes on along the minus strand of NW_009646966.1, from coordinate 826,575 downwards.
CAAGCTGTAATCCATGCAAGGAGTAAAGAAACAGGATTTGAAGAACAGTAAACACAATGTTAGGCCACCTCTACCACTTCCTATTAAATGGCCTAATTGGAAACATGTCCCAGCTAGACTCCTTCCCCAGTGCCTAGCCCAGCTGTGCTGGAGACCAAACAACTGGGGTTCTGTGTGCTTTTATCTCCTCAAGGTGCTCAGAGTATTTGAGTGGCCAGAAGGAAACTCGGAAACCTTATCTTCTCGTACACCTAAGGTCTTTTATTCATGTAGTTATAGTTACAATTACTGCAGCATTTGCTAGTTCTGAACCATTTTAGTGTCAGGTCCTATGCAGGGGAGCTCCTACTGACTTAGTGTTTCTGAAGATGAAAAGGTTATCTAACAGTTGGACTTAGAGATTAAATATAACAAAAACAATATTCATAAGCATTTTCAAAGATTTTAAATGACTTGAACATAACATTTATCTTTCATTAGTCACTAGAAGCAAATGCTTTGTGAACAATTTCTTCTCCTAGAGTGTTAGCCTGCTTTTGGTACGAGGCCTCCGATCTACATTCAAATGTCATTCATAAACTAGGATAGTCTCTTAATTACTGAATGCTCATTACCTGAACCTGTTTTCTTTCTTCTCCTTTTTAAAATAGTACCTAATTCAGGCGCAAAAGCACTATCACATTAGCTGAAGGATCAGCTAAACGTCAAGAATGAATATTAACAGTGGATGTGACTGAATTTTGTTCAGTTTATTACTAATTATTTTTATTTCCAGAGACTGCTGAAGCAGTAGGTCACAACACCACTGCTTACAGAAGCACACATCTTGTTAGAAAAGGGGACTACTCAATTGCTTAATAAATGACTAACAGCAGAAGGGGTGATAAATTCTGCTGCACACTGGAGTGTCTTTACTTTCAAACACTTGGCTTTATAACCTTAGCATTGTTGTCTTAACATCTTTTTTTTTTTTTTCTGTAGTTTTATAACAAAGATACTGAATATTTAGAGCTTGTCATATCCACTTAGACTGTACTTAAGTATACTTCAGGCCACAGTGAAGCTATATTCATCACACTCTAGAAGTGGAAGACAAGTACTGAAGATTCAATAAAACCAAAGCATTATAAAACTGCAACTTTTATGAAGTCCATATGAAATAAAAAAAATGAATATAATTTATAGCTTAATAAAAGTTGATTTAATAAAACATGTATCTACACTTGAGTTTCATATTAATATGTAAAAGAAACTATATTATAAAATTATTTAATACTGAGTTTGAAAAAAAACCCCTTAAATAAGAAGTTAAAAATATACCACCAGCATCAGCATTTTATTGTTGTAGAAACCAATTTCCCACATAGTGAAGTTAATAAAGACTAGATTTGTGTTCATACAGTGAAGGTAAATGTTTCTTTAGTTTCTCTGATGTGTGTAGTTCACAATCACTGCCAAATTAACATAAGCTTCCAATCCCTTTTGTCCATCGATTCCTGGAAGCCAAGTCTCACTGTTTTCTTTTTTATTTTTTGAATTGGACTGATCTTTTTTACTGCTTTGCACTGCTCACCACACCAGCAATTTTCCCATTTCTGTCTTCACAAAAGCCATACCAGAAAAAAAAGATCATGGAAATTTATAATGTTTCCAAAATGAGACTCCAGTGTCCAAGTGTATACTTGCTTTCCTCCCTCCTGCAGTTCTCCTTTACTCCCTTCCCTGCCACCAAAGGCTTTGGGAACCTGCCCAATGTGATCTCCTCTCCCCAGTTTTCTGCTGCAGCCCTTGGAAAAGCTTTCATCCTCCTGCATATAGGAAAGAACCTCTAACTACAGCAGACAGAGCAAACCAGCTGTTTCACACTGGATCTTGGGCAAGGAGAGAGCAATAGACAAGAAAAGTAAGGTTGAGCGTCAAATCTTTCACACAGAAACAGCCCAGGAAACATGTAGATACATGGAGTGTGTCCCATGTGCGGCCAACGTGTGCTGACTCCTACACTGATCCTGGATGCTGTGCTTGAATCAGGCGTTAAACAATAACACAATGGGTGGAAAAAAGTGTGAAATCCCACGAATTAATGTAGTTTGCTTTATATTTTTTTGAGAGCAGAAGCATGTTAGAGATACGCAGGTCCCTTGCTTTACACCTCAGCTGGTGGGCATGTTTTCCACTATTTGCTGCAGCTTGCAGTCCCCATGTCAAACCCTTCAGGATTGTCTACTCCTTTTAGAGAAAAGAAAATGCAACACAAGTTGTAAAAAGCCTGGTTATTCAGACGTGCATGCAGAAGCTGATTTATTTTTAATAGAACTGCAGTACTTTAGGTTTAAATCATATTAATGTAAAAGCATGTTTCCTAGCCCATTAAAGCTTAAATTGTGCAGATTAATATACTACTACTACTACTGTTCTATTTTGGAAAGCAACCAAATTGAAAATTCAGTTCAGTCTGAAACAAACATATTTTTATTATTATCTTTGATATAACTGGTCTTGTTACTAACAGTATATATTGCTAGTGTAATTGGAGGCAATTGAAACAAATGAGGGTATAGTTATGCCAGATAAAATATAAGACCATTTCATTTCCTCTGTGAAATGTCAAAGTTTATGATTCTGGTGTCTAGAATAGAATAGAGTTGAGATAACCACAATCCACACACCAGTTCCATTTGCGGATTGCAGACACTCCTTGATCTGTGCCAATAGATTACAGTAGTATGTTTTTAAAGAGCTCATCATTTATATAAGAAGACAAGAGTTGAAATGAAAATGTGTAGAGGAAAACAGCCCTCATAAAGAGAAAGAAGCCCAAGATAGCTGTAAGGTGACATAACATCTATCAGTGAAATGAAACAGCTGTCTCAGGCAAGACAGATAAAAAGTAAATGACTTCAAAGCAGAGGAGGAAAGTCGGGACCAACCCTGGATTCCTCCATCTTAAGGGATGTCCATAATAAAGAAAGGGGCTTGAATACCAAACATAAGATTTTAAAAACTTCTCCTCATCTGGCAGGTGTTGGACATGTATTGGAGTTGATGGTACATTGCTGGAATTCAGGACAGTAATTTTTGTCATTCTTTGTGTTCTTGGTATGCATATGAAAAAACAGATTATTTAGAGACAATTTAGAAATTTCACAAGCATCACTCAATGACATTTCAGAAATTTCTGAAAGTACATTTTTTCACAAAAAAACTTCTGTTAAAGACAACTATATGAAAAAAATCACTCTCTTCAACACAAAATATCATTATGAAATGTTGAAAATTACTGCTGAATGCTGAAATGTTGAAGTACTTCAGAGTTGAAAGTATTGGCATTCCAATTAAATGAGAATTAGGGCCTGTTTCCTTAAAGTTTCCCTTGAAATTAAGCAAGTGAACAAGAACTAATGTAGTCTAGCCTGGAAGGAAATATAATTTTTAATGCCCTGCAGCGGATCAAGTAAAATAATCCTATTTCAAACATTATGTCATTAGAGTTGATCGGGATGATTAGTTTTGATTGGGCAAAAAATAGCCCAACACCAAAGTAAATTATCTGTTCAGATGGAATAATGGAGAGAGCTTTAAAATTGCTTTTGGGTGTTGAGTATTATTTTTACAGAAAATGAAAATTGTGTGCTCTATAACCATGTTTTATGTACATTGGTATCTGAAGTCTTGCTTCCCTACTTTTGCATGTGAACTTAAGTTTCTGGCATAGTTCTGAACACCTACTGGTGAACAGGTCCATGATAGTGTGTATAAATAAAAAATGAAGGTGCCTGAACTCTTCATAAAGCTAAGAAAGATACAATTATAACTGTTGATTAACACCCAGGAGGTGTCTGACTGACCGCAAGGTAACAACACAAATATTTTTCCTGTTATCAGCCAACCAGATCACTGGAAACAGTAGTTAAAGGTGAAAGACTTTGTTTATTGTATTCTTTTCTTGTATTTGTGCTGGAGGTGGGTTTTGCAAATTAAACTGGCCCACAAGCTATTAATAAGTACAAATGTAATTTGCAATATTAGAGCACTGTTATATATTCATATAAGGGAAATTTACTAAAATATTGCCAAAGAAATATTTCCATTACAGGCTAATATAAAAATAATTATTAGCTGCAGTGGTAGCATAGCCCATTTTGCTAAATACTGGGAAAAAAAAAAAAAGCAGTCTTGTATATGAAGAAATCAGAATCATAGAATCACAGAATCGTCTAGGCTGGAAGGGACCTTTAAGATCATTGAGTCCGACCACCAACCTAGCACCACCAATACCATCACTAAACCATGTCCCTGAGCACCACACCTACACATCTACACGTCTTTTAAATACTTCCAGGGATGGTGACTCAAACACTTCCCTGGGCAGCCTGTTCCAATGTTTGATAACCCTTTCGGTGAAGAAATTTTTCCTAATATCCAGTCTAAACTTCCCCTAGTGCAACTTGAGGCGGTTTCCTCTCGTGCTATCACCTGTTACTTGGGAGAAGAGATTGACCCCCAACTCACTACAACCTCTTTTCAGGTAGTTGTAGAGAGGAAAAGGTCTCCCTTCAGCCTCCTTTTCTCCAGACTAAACAATCTCAGTTCCCTCAGCCACTCCTCCTAAGACTTGTGCTCTAGACCCCTCACCAGCTTCATTGCCCTTCTCTTGAACTTGCTCCAGCACCTGAGTGTCTTTCATGCAGCGAGAGGCCCAAAACTGGACACAGTATTCGAGGTGAGGCCTCACCAGTGCCGAGTACAGCGGGATGATCACTTCTATAGACCTCCTCACCACACTTTTCCTGATACAAGCCAGGATGCTGTTGGCCTTCTTGGCCACCTGGGCACACTGCTGGCTCATTCAGCTGGATGTTGACCAACACCCCCAGGTCGTTTTCTGCCAGGCAGCTTTCCAGCCACACTTCCCCAAGCCTGTAACGCTGCATGGGGTTGCTGTGACCCAAGAGCAGAAGCTGGCACTTGACCTTGTTGAATCTCATACCATTGGCCTCGGCTCACCAATCCAGCCTGTCAAGATTCCTCTCTAGAGCCATCCTATCCTCGAGCAGGTCGACACTTCTGCCTAACTTGATGTCACCTGCAAACTTATTGAGGATGCACTCAATCCACTCATTCAGGTAGTTGATAAAGATATTAAAGAGAACCAGCCCCAATATTGAGCCCTGGGGAACACCACTTGTGACCAACTGCCAACTGGATCTAATTCCATTCACCACGACTCTTTGTGCCCAGCCTTCCAGCCAGTTTTTTACCTAGTGAAGTATACGCCCATCCAAGCCATGAGCAGCCACTTTCTCCAGGAGAATGCTGTGGGAAATGGTGTCAAAGGCTTTACTAAAGTCCAGGTAAACAATACCCACATCCGTTATTGTTTTAGTCAAGACAACAGGCATAGGAGAAGAAAACTACATCTACAAACCAAACAGGCCAGAGATTATAGACTAGTGCGTGTCAGTGCTCTCTGTCACATTGCCAGTGAGGTCCAAGGTGCAGATTTGGTTCAGCACCCTCCCAGGCCATGCCCGGACATGGTACAGGATTTAACTCAGGACATGGAGCAGTCCCACCAGGTAGCATAGATGCAGCCAGCCTATTCCAAAATGTTAGCTTAGCTGTAAGGATGTGACCTGACAGCTGGCCTGAAGTCAGAGAGTTGTTCATGGTCTATTTCACTTACAGGCATGTTTTGCTATCATGAACATATTACTGAAAAATTCAATGGTTAGTAATACAGTGGTGTCCAAAGACAACTCTCCTGTAAGCATTACTGCAAGAGAGAGGGAGTGCATGCTATGTCTTCAGAAACATCTACCACTAAAGTACATCAGGCTTTGGGGATGGAGAACAAGAGTATCAGGATTGTCAAGCAGGGGAGATGCTGACTTTTTAGAGACTGACTTTGAGGTGTGTGTCAGTGCTCTGAAAGATCTCTGCTGCTTCATCTGTGAGACTGGCACGAGGCAATTGCCCCTTTTTTCCAGCCTCCACTTTTGACTGACTTGATTTGACCTTCACTCATCTAAGGAAGGTGATGATGATGATGATGATTAAAATGCAACATTTCAAAAAGAGGCAGCAAGGGAGCTCACTGTAAAAGGTTTACTTTGAGCAGTATCTTTCATAGACCAAGCAGCTGCTCTGCTCCACACAGCCAGATTCCAAAAATCCCATTGACAATCCTGCTGATGCTCTTCCAGCCTTACCATCCTCTGCGAAGTATACTGTCCCCATCAGATAAAAGACTATATATTTGCCATCGTGCTGTTTGCTAATGTCTTTAATATCCTGAAGGACAATTCATTGTTTTAATGCACAATGTAGTGTAATTCATCATGCTGCAGGAACAATACTAATCACCCTTCCTGTTTGCATCAGCAATCACTCTTCAGCCCTATTGTATCTTAATCAATCTGAGCTTGTTTATATTAATCATAAGTTGTTTGTATAGAAAAAAGCCAGTCACAAATTGTATGCATAGGTACCATGCTGCAGAGAAATAGAAAGAGAGTTGAGTATTACAGAAGATAACAAGAGGAAATGAGAAAGATGTCTTATTTTCTTAGGTTTATAAAGCAAATAAATAGATTAAACAGTGTATAATGGAATGTTACAGAGAAAATATTCAGGAAACCTAATGTGAAAATGCAGATAAGCTCATTTAAAAGAAACTGAAGAACTTTCAAACTGTCAGAAGACTTAAAAATTCCCTTCTGGTTTGCAGTCTTGAAGAACTGCAATATGAACACTAGAGAAGTTGCATATACCTTCTCAACGGTACGGTCTCTAAGGTATACCTCTGTATCAAGTTCAAAGCATTTGCACTGAGATTTATCAACCTCCTCTCATAAGCATGCAAGCTGGACATTTATCTATTTTCATTTCCATTATTAAGGATTTCTTACATTATACATCAGCTACGGGGATTAATGCGGTATTCTATTGCTTATAAAAAAAGATTAGTTTTGTCTCTTTGGTTTACAATTCAACCTAAATACAAATGTTTCTTGCATTTATTTGTTACAAAATGCATACGGCTAATTTTAAATCAAATAATAATTTTACATCCAAAATAGTAACACTGAAATTAAGTGTGCCATTGGAAGTGAACTATATCCTTAAATAATTCTCTGACTCGTGGCTGTTATATTTTTCCCTGGACATAATATGTCATAAACCAGTGTATTTTAAAGACGATGGTACAAAATAACCCTACATAATATTTCATATGAATATTTCCCAAGGCACAGTATAAAACCAGGATGTAAAAGGTGCTATATCATTTAGAATTAACTGAGTCAAGAATTCTTATTTTTCTCTTTAGCTTTTAATATTTATTAACCTGTCAACGTGAATGCAAGCCAAAGCTGATTTCCATATTTCTACTAATGACTAAGAAATTTTCTTTCCTAGTCTCAAACCTTATAATGGAATAGATCATAAAGAGCAGTTTCAGACAACAGGAAGAGTAATCTAAAAGTACAATTCAGCTACAACCATACTTTTTACAGCATCAATCCCATTTTAAAGGGTCAGTTCCTCCAGAGTATTTGTAAAATCCCTTGAAAGGTTAACATCTGTTAGATATTAGGAAACCAGGGGGAGAATATAAGCAATCCTGATATCAAGGCAATATTTATCAGTAAGCTAGTTTAATACATAGCAGAATATTAGCACTAAAATAATTGCAGGTAAAAGCAGAAAGAAAATGCACTGTGATGAGCCAGTCATTGGCTGACATTTTTGTAACCAGATCTGGTAATGGTGTCACTTTAAGTGCCATGAAGATGCCTTGATACTCTTCGTTTTGTATTCACCAAATGCTCACAGGACACAGCTGCTTCAAATATATTTGTCATACGTTTCTACCTGTTAATGACTAAACATACGATCCAACTAAGATAAGGACTCAGACTGGGGAAACAATCAGAACCTATTTACCCATTTACCACTGAACATTTCCTAGTACTGCAAGGGTTGTATTTTTGTGTAAACGATTCCATGAATTTTTCATTGTTTTGTTTGTTTGCTTGCTTGTTTTCAGTGTTGTTTAACACAGAAAAAAGAAAAAAAAAAAAAAAAAAAGAGAGGCTGTCCCATTACTACGATATGCGAGAAGCTGAAGAACAGACATCGGCAGCTGCCCTCAAAATGAGGTAAATAAGGGTGGTATCACTCAAGCAGTGCAGTTACACAGTTGGATCTTAGGCTGAAAGTTTCAGGAAAGTTGTAATAAAGGCATTTAAGGCACAGTAATAGTCTCACCTACAGGTTTCCAGGCATGACTTACAGTATGTGTCAGACTGTTAAGAGCACTGGGGTTTTTTAGGAAAAATGAAAACAAAATTTCATGAAGGTTCAAGTGAAAAAAGCTTGGCCTGAGAGGTATCATTATTGATAAGAATTATTGAACAGATAGATAAACCATTAGATTATTGCAACACACAAAAATGTCTTTAAAGGATTCATCCATCTGAAACAGGATTTGAAAAATATTACTGAAGACATTCTTCTTGAGCCGGATATATGTTCTGCAATGTGATTTATGAAATTGGAATTCCATCATCCTCTTTATTGTTCTGCTAGCTAAAAAAAAGACTTTGAAATGGCAGTTTTCTTCTAAAATTAAGATTTATTGAAGAGATAATCAGAAAGATTAGACTTGCCTATGTCTGCTGGATGTATGGTCTGTGCAAGTCATTTTTCATTTTGCCAGACAATTCCTTAAGCTCATAACAAGTTTTCTAAAAAACACCCTTCTTTGCATGAAGCCACATTTCGCTAGGTTTTTGGTGAGTAACAAGGTAACCACCAGATTTCTAAGACATCAGAAGTAATCCAAGACTCCTAACCATTCTAATGTTGCTTCCAGGACAATACGGTGAAAAATTTGTGCTTTATTCAGTTTTATTTTTATTTATTCCTTTATTTAATAGCTTTATATAAATATACATAATAGCTTTACATAAATATACATAGTAGAAGTCCTGATAAAAGCACATGTTGTATTTCACAAGTGGAAGGAAATTCTACTGGTATCCTCACTATTTGATTCATTGCATTAATTAGTAAGTCTAGTCGCATAGTAGCAGCCCTGAAACATGACAGGGAAGTAAATTGCTCCGTGTTATAAGTGGTAGGGTATTTACATATTTGTCCAATTTTTCCGCTGATCTACAAACATATTAGTGCTTTACATGAATTTTTTACTTTACAACTTGCACATAATATTTCTGCCTAAACATCAGATAAAGGCTTAAAGGAAGGCTCGGTGTTTTAAAGGAAAACTCTTTTCTCACTTAGCAACAATTCATCATCCAAGCCTAGGGTCTCCTGAAAGCAACTGCAAAGAAAAGAGTAGATGTTCTGTTTTTTCACTTGCTTTCTGTCTGTCATTTATTTTATTAGCAACACTACAGGGGACCAATTATAACAAGAATAAACAAGATATCTATTTGGGTTTTTCATTATTCGACTGCTGCAGCTCCTTTTCCTCTGTTAGAGCTTTTCAGTTGAAAACACCCCGTGGTTTTGCCTATAAACAGGATTTTGGAAGCATACTTAGAGTAATGGTATTCACTGGTGCAGAATAAACTCAATCGTAATGTTAAAATGAAGACTCTGGTTTTGTTTCTGCACAACTGCAAACTTCAGTGTGAATTTCAGTTTGGCTGCACCTTACACTACCTTTAAAAGAGTAATTGCGGTGCTGCCCTGTTTCAAAGACTTTGCCAGAAAAGAACAGCTTTAGCCGGTGGTCCCCTGTAGAGCTTTCAGGAGATGTACTTGAATTAAATAATAGCTGTGCCCATGTGTCTAGGTCAATGTTGTCAAATTTACAACCTCTGTCAAAGGCAAGGCCAAGTCTTGCCTTTGTTGGCCCACATGACTTATGACTTACCTTGTATATCCTTATGGCTTACAGTATTTGCCCTACTATAATAACCTTGGAGAAGAAGAAAAGCATATGCTACAAACAGAAAATTTTGACTATGCTACAGCTATTCAGCACTGATTCACTGACATATTTAAGACTTAAGACTGTTGGTTCTTTTGAGTCAGCATGGAGGATCTTTGTGGGTTTTAAAACAACGTAAAGATGTTGCATTCAGCCTGACAAAGAAAGGAGCTTATACCACATCAAGCTGCTGGCTAGTGGTTGGGCATGAAATGTTGGTGAAAGGACCATAAAAATGAATGGAAGGTATTTGTTCCTTTGATTCTCAAAACACAGGCTGGACTCAACCCCAAGGCTAGCCCCTGCCAGACTTATTTTTGATGATTATTAATTCAGCCATAGTTTTCTACTGAAGCCCAAATATTTAGTACTGTATGGACAAGAACTCAGAATAAGGGAAATTATTCATATGTCTATTCACACTAATTAACACTTACAAGATCTGTGAGAGTCTTTGTGTAAAACTTTGCATTCTTTCTTTCATCTTTGTTTTTATTTTGTATGACATTTTCCTGCCTTTATTGCTTATATGCTTCCCAAGTTAATTTGTCTCACAGCTGCCCCATGTTTCTCTAAGTCTATGAAATACTACCTTGCCACCATACATAGACTTATTTTTTCTAGAAGACTCAAAAACACCAGCCTACCTATCATCTGAGTATCAAAAAACAATGACAGCATTCATATTAACTATCAATAATCATGTGAGCAATAGGATGAGTTACTGTCCTTGTTAAATGTTATTTCTTGTCCCTCAAATGTGTTTTATATAGATTATAAATCTTCTGGCAAGAACTCTTCATCTGTCTGAAAAAGGATGAATAGTTGTAGCTGCATGTTTTGGATAAAAGTAAGGCAAGGATACCAGTGAGAATGGTGTGGTGGATGTGGCCTGCACATCACAGTTTTTGAGTATAACCTGACGGCTGCTGTTTTTGTGATGGTGTTAGTCTGGGAGGCTTCATGCATACACAGTGTTACCAATGTAGGTTGCCAGATTCTGTGCTGAAAATTGGATATGGAAAGATGATGGCCCTGGAGTATTTCAGCATATTTAGCTGCTATTGAACTTTACACTTGCTTGGAAATGTCTATTTTTTTCCAACTTATTACAGTCTAATAAAAAATACTATTTCATCACACAAGCTTCAATACAAATAAGTGTTTCTATATATATTTTTTTTTTTAAGTAGACTTCTCATTTCTATTGTGTAGGCAGTATATCTACACTTAATGAAAAGCATACAAGAGTAGAATGATTCTGTTTCAAATGGTCATTAATACAGTTTTACTTCCCTAGAGAATGAAGTGCAAAGAAATTTATGAACTGTGTTCTAGGTTCAGAAGAAATAAAAGGAAGATCTTCAACCTGGTGAATCTATCAGATGTAGGATGATTAACTGTAGGTGAGGTTCTGGCTTACAGGGTTGGAGCAGAAGGTAAGAAATATACCATTTGGATTTCAATTTGGCTTTGGATTTCACCCCATACCACTTACTAAGTTTATGAGTGTGCTTAGGGAATTAAAAACTATTTGATTGTGGTATCATGACACATGTTTGTGAAGCCCTGTCCTTCATGACTGACTAAAACTAGTGGAGAAACATGAGCTTCGTATTGATGAGATTGATACTAATGTTTCTCAAGAAGATAAGCTGCCAGTCCCACAGAAACAAGCAGAAATTTTTTGCTAAATAGGTCTTCCTCAGATATCAACAATCTCACCAGCTGTCATTCATTCTTGAACTTGGCAGGAGCAAAGAAAAGCAGTCACAAGGTCCTGCTTCATCTATATTTTTATTACACACATTTATGCTGTTTCTCTTAATCTAAGTTTGTAACTTCATAAAAGACTCCAATGATTAGAGATATTTATGACTAATAATTTCTTATTAGTCACAAATAAGAGATATCTATGAAAATTTATGCAAGCTATACTGTTGACCACAATCAATCCTCTGCAAGACCTTACAGAAGTAAATAGAAAGTAAATAGAAAGGCTCATTAATGAGTTCATTCATCACTCTCCAAAAGGCCCCGAGGTTAATACTGTGGAACTGCTTTTCTTCATCTGGGTCTGTTCATGCTATACCCTGTATGAGTCCATCTTCTCATCTTTCTCCTTCAGTACAAAGATGAATCCTAATACAGCTCTCTGAAACCTTTCCAAGTGCCTTACAAAGAGAAGCTAGATTAAAATGGCTATAGGAATTTTAACAAAAGGCAGAAATACAAGTTAATATAAAAAATATGTATTATACCCTGAGTATATCACAATGATTGTAGTTCAAATCAATTAGACCTATTGCAAAACCTGGATTCACACCACCAATATCTTACATGGTATGTGGCCACCTGGGAGATGACATCTGTCCGACAAATACCTCACGGTGACCACCTACACCTCTGTCACACAGAAACTTCTCACTGGAACAAGCAGGGTATTTGAAATTTGATTTGTAGGCCCATGTGAAGCAGCACTGGTATGACTGCCACTTAAGTGACATTAATTTGTAATACATCTACTTTACAGTTATATGTTGGACTTCCTCTTTATTCTTCATTTGATCTATGCATTTGGCTGTGCTTTTTAAAACCCTCAAGTTTCAATGAAGAATACCTCTTACAATTTTTACTGCTTTTCTAAAGAAGAGTAGAAAGCTGAACTTGGTATACTTGGTGTTGAGTTTTGGGCCCCTCACTACAAGAAAGACAGTGAGGTGCTGGAACGTGTTCAGAGAAGGGCAACGAAGCTGGTGAGGGGTCTGGAGAACAAGTCTTATGAGGAGCAGCTGAGGGAACTGGGGTGGTTTAGCCTGGAGAAAAGGAGGCTGAGGGGAGACCTTATCACTCTCTACAACTACCTGAAAAGAGGTTTTGGAGACGTTGGGGTTGATGTCCCAAGTAAAAAGTGATAGGACGAGAGGAAATGTCCTCAAATTGAGCCGGGGGGTGGGCATGTTATATTGGATGTTAGGAAAAATTTCTTCAATGAAAGGATTATCAAGCACTGGAATGGACTGCCCAGGGAAGTGTTTGAGTCACCATCCCTGAAGGTATTTAAAACACATGTGGATGTGGTGCTTAGGGACATGGTTTAGTGGGACTTGGCAGTGTTAGGTTTACAGTTGGAATCTGAGTTCTTAGAGGTCTTTTCCAACCTAAATGATTCTATGATTCTATGAAATTTTAGCATTCCTTGGCTGACTTCAACTGCTTCTTTAGCTGGGGGATCCTACCTCTAAAAATGCACTTATTAGAATCCTTTCCGACCTTTATATAGAGACTCTCAGGCCTGATGCAAAATTTTTATTTCATTTAACATTTAATGCTTTTGTTTCTGTAATTTCCACACATCTTATTAATTTCATACTTGACAACAATTGCTACAGAAAAAGCAAATAAACAGTGTCTGATTTGATTGACAACACTTGAGGCTTATCGTTTGCAACTCAGAACAACTCAGGCAACCAAAGCTGCTTCTTTTCAACCTGTTTCCTTAAAAGTTCCATATGGAGTCATTACCCTCAGTGCAAGGGTTTATCCAGATAATAAGGAAATGAAGAGAAAGTCTTCATTGGATTTTGGTCCATCATTGCACAGTTTCTGTCAACATTACTTTACAGAGGAAGGATCAGTTGTTCTAAGGATATGGGGGTCAAAGACAGCAAAGGCTGCAATGCACCAGTGGAAAACTAGAAAAAAGGAAACTGTAATATGAAGAACTAAAGACAAAGAATGCTAATTGGTTAATTAGTCTATTCAGACCATAACCCTGTCAAGTTCTTTGACTTGATTTTGCCAAGCTTCCCGAGTCTACGTTATTTTCCTCTTATTCTGTGTACAGAGTTCCCCCCAGCGCTCTATCCAGAAGCCTGACTGTAGAAGTACTGACAGAGTCATGATTGATTTATTTTATACTAATTTAGTGGCTAGGAAGAAAGTTTCACATGATCCATGTAATAAATCCAGAATACTACAGATCTAAATGACACCTGTCCCCAATGTTTTTCAGTGTTTCTTGAAAGACGGAGGAGGTGAGGAGGATTAAAAGCTCTGTGCTGCCATGAGGATGAGATTTTGCAGTTCTTCATGCTGCAAGACCCCACAATGGATATTTTTTACATTGTACTGAAAGAGGAGACCTTTATACAAAACATTAATAAAGAAATTCCCTGAACAACAACAAAAATAAAAAAGTTCTATTTGTAGTTTGGGCACAGGTTAAACATTGATCTTTTGGTAAAGGAATTAAAATACTTAAAGGAATAATTATCTCAGTACTATTTTGACGTGGAATAGAGCACTCCGTACTAGTGAGCCATCAGAAGGCAATAAAGAGCATTGTGCTCATGGGAACTATTTTTCTCTGATATAACTCTTCCAGATTTATTGGTCTGATGCCTCATACATGGCAGCAACTAGAATCAGGGGTGTCCAGGAAAATAGTTAATAGATTATGAGAAGTATAATGCTACACCCTAATCCTGAAAGGTGAATGAATGACATAAACAGTAAAGGTTCATTGGGGCGGAGAACTCTGTGAAACATTGAGTTATCCTCCAGTAAAGCCAATTTCACACAGCAATAGGCCCTTAATACTATTCCCACTTTATAATCCAAATTTAGTAGTCTCTCCCCACTGCTGAGAAACATTTTGATATATTTACAATGCTTTAGAAGTACCATCATGATTGATTAAACTTAAACTGTGCCAAAATAAATAAAATCTCTCTGGTAATTGATTGTGCTTTCTTTTCTAATCAGGTTTTGAAAGGAAATTAAGTTTTCTTATGCAAAACAAATTACAACTTTGTCTCTTTATGAGCCTACATGTCCTTCCCTACAAATCTGTTGACCCATTTTTGATGCATCTAGAACCCTGGATAGCCACAGCACATACTTCTGGTGGAAGTCATGAGATTATGGAAAACTTGGGCTTACTTTTCTTGGAAAAGTTAGGGGACAACATTAAAATCCGTAGCCAATGAGGCATTAATAATTCTACTACTCACAAAATAGCTTGCTTTTATTGTGTTTATTCATGTACTTGATAGTTCAAAAATGTTAGGGACTTTTTTATTTAAATGTGAATATTTATTACTAACATATAGCAAACAAACAAATTGGTCCTGGAATAAGTGGACTTTAATGGGGTACTTTCAGAATCACAGAAAAAGTCATTTCTAACAGTGAGTAGGGAATTGTATTAGAGAAAGGAAGATGTTATTTTCCCAGAAACTAATTCTCTGTCTCCTTGCCTCACTGCAGAGCTTCTGACTGTAACCTTTCCCACACCTCCTTCTCCCTAGTTCCTTGCAACAATCTTAAGAGAGAAAGAGTCTGGCTGATCTTATTGTTTGACATGCAAATCTTTTGAGAGAAATACTGCATTTGAGAGAAAATGGAGAAATCTTTTAGGTAGCATGTTTGTTTGGTTATTATTATTATTATTACTACCATTATTACTCTTACAGCTTCTTCATGCTATTTAAGAGCTAAATAAATATTAAAATAAATTCTAGGGAGATGGTATAGCTCAAGGAGGACTGAGATGTATTCAGCATTGCACATTAAATTTTTTTTCAAGTTATTATACCATTTCTTATGTGGTTTTAATGTCATTACATACGGAATTTCTATCTACTTCATAGGATACTGGAATTCTTCTGTATGTTGGGATTCTGACTTATTTCCTTTCTTCCTTCCAAAATCCTGAGATTTTCTATGAAGCTATCACTGTGTCCCTAATGTGTTCCAGTACAATCATCCTCGTTACCAAAAACTGAGGATTTCTGACATAACTGCTAAACTTCCAAGGAGTTGCTCAGGATTTAGAAACACTGCTTTCATTGACTTTAACAAGATCAGTGAGACTCTACTGCATGCAAAACTTTGAAAATTTAGGTAGAACCGTTAAACATTAATGACTATGATGGTTAGACTCAAATAAATTAAAACAATTGAACTAATAATACCATAATTTCTCACCAGAATTTTATGATAGTTTATCATAAAATGAAGAATAATTCATCAAGGAATTTTATTTTCTCCTTCCTTCAAATATTCCTTTCTGATATCTCCTGTCAGCCATGACAAATAGTTCCCACAGTTTATTGTATTGGTGCTGTAGAACTGGATAAGCTCTTTTGTATTGTTTATAGATAAATACAAGTATTTTAGAGCTCTTATAAGCTATTGCTTAACTACATGCCATTGTGGTATTACAGTCAGTTCCAGAATATATATCTCTCTACACACACACATACATCCTGAACTTTGAGAAGACAGATAAAAAAATAACAAAAGAAAAATTAAAATTGGCGAGGCGGTTCTGAAAATACAATATTTTTCTTAATGTTACAATGCATTTTAGTGATGGGAATGGGAAAATTGGTGGAGAAAGAGTGCTAATTTTCAGCATTGCTTGAAAGAAAGGAAATAATAACAAAAAGAACAAATCAGGGCTGAAAAGCCATAGTGTACAAAAATTAACAAATAAGCAGCAGCCTTTACTGTTATAAGTGAGGGAAGAAAGGACTGTAGGCACTAGGAAGACTGAAATCAGAGATTTTGTATGCAGGGGAATGCGAATTCTGCAGTGAGATGCACACATCCGACTGCATCACAGAAATAATGTGGACCCCAAGACACAGAGTTAGTGAGGGAAGCATAAAAACAGAGCAAGTGTCCATCTTCTTTTCTGCTCATCTCTGCCTGCCCTTGTTCCTAACATCTCTCTCTAACAGCCTGTCTACAGATACTTCCTGAGAAACCTGTAGCTGTCTGCTGGAAGTCTTCAGAAGTGGAGAACAGGAAGGATGCTGTAATTTGTCAGTGGAAGAGCGATGTGTATATGTCATGGTTTCAGCTGGGATGGAGTTGACTTTCTTACTAGCAGCTGGTATAGTGCTGTGTTTTGGATTTGGGATGAGAATGGTGTTGATAGCACAGTGGTGTTTTTGGTTGTTGGAAAGCAGTCAAGGCCTTTTCCTCTCCCCATACCGCCCCACCAGCGAGTAGGCTGGGAGCGCGTGCACAAAAAGTTGGGAGGAGACACAGCTGGGACAGCTGACCCCAGCTGACCAAAGGGATATTCCACACCGTATGACGTGGTTCCCAGTATATAAACTGGGGGAAGAAGAAAGAAGGGGGGGATGTTCGGAGTTATGGTGTTTTGTCTTCCCAAGTAACAGTTACACATGATGGAGCCCTGCTTTCCTGGAGATGGTTGAACACCTGCCTGCCGATGGGAAGCAGTGCATGAATTCCTTGTTTTGCTTTGCTTGGGTGTGTGGCTTTTGCTTTACTTATTAAACTGTCTTTATCTTAACCCACAAGTTTTCTCATTTTTCCTCTTTTGATTCCTTACCCCATCCCACCGGAGGGGATTGAGCGAGCAGCTGCATGGTCCTAGCTGCCAGCTAAGGTTAAACCATGACAGTAAGGCATTGAGGAAACCCTAATTATGGAAAAAGACCATGAATGCTCTGCTGGTGTTTGCTCAGGTCTCTGCTCTCTGCTGAAAGTATCATGAAATCCAAAGTGTTGCTCTTCCAGAAAGGTTTGCACAGAACAGGACTGAATTGTCTGGGATGCCAGGCAAATCTGAGCAAGCACAGCTTTGTGTCCCACTAAATACCAGGACTGTGAATGTCACATGTGAAGTAGTTGGGAGAGATTGCAGTCAAAGTAAATTTTCTTGGTCAGCTGCCCAGACATCTGGAAGCAGAAAAAACACGCACACTGTGCAGCATAAATTCTGTACCCTTTGTTTTCTGAGCTTTTCTAAGAAGGCATCTTATTAACACCAGCTTTTAAAATAGCCATAGCATGTGACATAAATAAAGTGCCTAAAGTCCATGTCTGCTGGAGGGTGCAATGATAGGTGGTTAGAGAAGACAATTTTGGGTGAGTGGCAAGAGGGAGTTCCACACCATTTCAATGTTTCCATATTCGATAATCATGTTCCCTAGCCTGTAATTCACCACAAACCTCTGCAAATACTTGCAGAGGGCACTGCTGATTTGCTACTGGGATTTTAGAGTGAATAATGGGATTCATGGGCTACATCATTGTGTTCATGGGCTACATTGTGTTTCATGGTAAAAGGCATTTTTTGTCAAACAGTCACACTAAATTTGTAGCTGGAACTCGCTGCACGGTAGCTAGACTTTAAGGGTTTGATTATGTGAAAACATACCAAAGCAAATAACTTGCTTACTGATGTAAGGGTGCATGTTTTGGTTTCAGAGACACTAGTCACATATATGAAGCTGTGCACGTTTTTTTACATAAAAATTAATTTGGGTCACATTGTTATCTTACTTATTTCTCCCTTCATGCAATTTATTTATTATTCTTAAATAATCCTCCTGGTTATACAAGCAGAAAAAAAAAGTCACTTTAGACAATAAAACTCTCCACATATATTTTTGTAATTCATCTAATTTTAAAGTAGCTGAATTCCCTCCTTCTCTTCTGTATTTGACATTTAAATAAATAAACAAACTAGCAAAGAGAAAGCATTGCTTTTGGACTAAATTTTCTGCCATTTTTCTTCTTCAGATAATTTTTTTACAAATGAGTTACAAGCGCCTCAAAGGTCTTTTAAAGAAAGTGCTGGTGTAGTTTGGTAAGAGCTTTGGTAGGAGGATGCTCTAATTGGTGCAGATGGATAGCTACAAAACTGTCAGTTTAGCTCCACAGCAGTCACTAAACAAAGGAGTTTATATATATACATTGTAGTGTTTCCTCCTGAGTTAGTTTCATTCTGACACTTATTTCCATTTGTACTAATTTTTTTTCTCACAGTTTAATTTTTTTTCCCAAATCACCTTTTTTCCATCATTCCTTTCAGTTAAGCAATACTACCACCAAATTTTTTTTTGCTCAATTTACATATTAAATGCAGTAAAATGTGTTACCGCAGAAGTACATGCCTCAGAATGTGACAACCTGAAAACATATAATTTTCTGTGTTAAAGTGGGTTCAAAACCTGAAATGTTTCATTTTGTTTCTGGCTAGGCAGCTAAATTTGCTCTATTTCTAGTCTGTTCTGGTCAGTTCTTAAAGCAATTTCTAAGCATTTAGCTCACAGTAACAAAAATGCTTTATTTTATGAAAAAATGATTTTATATTTTTAAGTCAAAGTAGGCCATCTTGGCCTAATTAGGCTGTTATTCAAAATGTTCCGAGGACAAGTCAAACCTACACTGATAGCACTGGTGAAATTGCACTGAAAACAAAGCAGCTATGCTTTAATTTGATCAGAAACATAAGTAGAAAGAGTAGCTTCCCTATAGATGCTAACGCAAGCCCTTATCTGTAAGTAAAAATTCCCAATGTTTCAGCACAAGTTAGCTAATTTGAGTTAATAAAAATCAATTAAAATTAATAAAGATTCCAGTCGTAGAATCATAGAATTGTCTAGGTTGGAAGAGACCCTTGGGATCATCAAATCCAACCATCTACCCTACTCTACAAAGTTCTCCCCTACATCATATCCCCCAACACCACATCTAAACGGCTCTTAAACACATCCAGGGATGGTGACTCAAACACCTCCCTGGGCAGCCTATTCCAATGCCCGACCAATCCTTTTGACAGTGTAAGTGCAGCTAAGACAAGTTGCCGGACACCACTGGGCTCCTTAGGTCACGCACCACCCTGCTCAGCCTGATCATTTCAGACCTTCTCTGCTGCACTCCATGCCAGAAGGATGTGCCTGTTCCCGCTTGGCTATAAACTGCCATGCAGGAGCCTTTCAGGGCTTTGCAGCGTCTCTGAACCTTTTACGCTGACCTTTAACAGCACACTGATCCCTCTGGATCTGTGCTGGGCTTAAGAAAAGGAAGCTCTGATTGTATCTGGGCAGCATAAGCATTTGCAGCGGTTGGCAGGGAAAAGAAATTGTACCAAGAAGGGTCCAGGATGCAGAACAATAGGGACTTGCATTAATGCAAGCAACGAAGTTAGAAAAGGAAAATAGCATTTCATATTAAATAGGTATCAACTTGTTTAACTTAAGGACATGCTCTCCCTTTTGGCAATATGCTACTAGCTCTATCCCTTTCTAGAACAGAGGCTCACCTGAACCTCAGCTACTTGCACTTATTCAGGATCCCAAATGTTGTATACACCCTATATTCATTAATAGCAATATATTTATATACAATTTCTATCATGATAGCATTCTAAATTGAAAGTTAACAGAACACATTTGCCATTTTCATAAATGTTATTCCTAATATCAGAATGAAAATTAATAAAGGTAATTCCTTTCACTGTTTCCACTGACCTTAGAGGTATTTAGTAGATCAGAAAGTTTTACTACTTTAAGCCAAGTAATATTTTATTGAGCCACACAGAAGTACGTAAGCATATAGTGAACTGAATGGAGCTAATGTACACACACAAAGCCTGACCCAGGCAGATACTGATCACAATATACTCATATAGTCAAGTTATAAATAACAATAAATGCTGGAAACTAAAAAGAACCAAAATCACTGAGTTCCTTAATAGATTGGCTTATAATCATTGGTTATATTTTAGTGAAATTACTATTTTAAAAAAACCCCAAACCACAGTTATTTTTAGTATTTAACTATTTTGTGTTGAACCACATTTACAACAGCATATTTCTGACAATTTTGTAAGCTTTTGTGCTAAGGTTATCTTAGTTACTGTTTTATCCCATACTGTTATGTATGGGATAAAAAGGAGTGCTTTAAAATACCAAAAGAAATTCTCAAATATTTAAGTTTTATATTCCTTTAAACCAGTGTTCTTAAGTTTATCAAGAAGAAGTATACCTAAAAGCATAGCTTAATTAACATTCAGCATATGATTCCTTGGGGTTTCACTTAAAGGAGTAAAAACTCACCAAGCAGCTTTCCGTTTTTCTATTTCTCTCACAAAGAGAAAGGGTCATTGCAAAAAAAATTACCGCATTTTTTTCTTCTTCACCTTGACAGCCAAAGGAGATGGAATGCGAGCCCTTGAGCCTGGCCAGGTTTCCAACAGCACTTCTTATCCTCCAGTTTTCTTCTTAGTTTCACCTTCTAGCGGTGAATAAAAGCAAAGACTATCTGCCTGCAATTACCAAGTTTTGGGATTTCTTACGGTGACTTTGGTATTATGTACGTTGGTTTAGGTACATAAGGCTAATGGAAAGATAATCAACTTCCTATTTCTGTTGGATCCTTGACAAACGACTCTTAGCTTCTCCCACTATTTATTAGCTACTCCAGTTTATACCCAGTAGTTGGTACAGATGCCACAAGAAATGTTTTGAATATTTTTCTTAGCCAGAATAGTTGGTCTTCTAATTTTTCTGCAATAGTAACCATATTGCACTTTAATGTAACAATGATCAGAAGGAAAACAAAGTTCCTGTTAGTGCTTGAACATTTATTGCTGAACTACAAAAAATAGTTGGGTTTTTTGCTCACAGAAGGACTTGCCTGGGACAGGAAATAATACAACACAGGAGAAGTGAGTCTATAAGATGGTTCTACAATTCTGTAAGAATTTTGGGGGTAAAGATTCGTGTAGTCCTTGATAGGGGATAATGGCTCTGTGGTCAGATATGTCTGGCTAACAAAATGTTTGCTGTCATTTGACCTTCCATTTTATTAGGTCAATTCTTTAAATTTATTTTACAAAGTATTCAACTTTGGGTTCCCTTATTAATACCACCACCAGCGGTTAATCCCACTTAATGAGGCAGAGAGATAATTCTAACCACATGCAAACCTTTCTCTTAAATTGTGTGGTTAGGCTTCAGTTTGAGACACAGTGGCATCTTCACAGAGTTGTCTGTGTTTTCTTCCAGTGTCTTCAGTATATTCAGAGGAATGGCCATTTTGAGCCTTTATAGATTCATAAAGAAATGAAACGCGCCATCCTTGCCTCAAAGGTGATTATGCTCCACAGAGTCAGAAAAACAGGAATAGAGGTCACGTCTGGATGATTCTAAGCACACTGGCACTTCCTTTGCATCAGGACTAACCTATAGGACATGTGGGTCTTTTGGAGATATGTGTGTACAGGGCACGATGTGTATGACACGCATGAGACAGGACTTAGCACAGCGTAAGTGGTGAGTCTAGCCTTCACGCAAAAGTACTCTACACAGTCCCAGTTTCTTAAATCGCATCCCTTTTGATTTCTCTGCTGGTCTAGACATCTCATTCAACGCCTATGTTGTCTGCTGGATTTTGGTTCTCTGGTAATTCTGAAATGGCTTAAAAAACAGTATGAAACAGTAAAATATTTACTGGTTTCTTCCCTTTTTTTTTTCTTCCCATGCTGGTCTGTATATAAATCGATTGAATGTATCTTTCCTACTTTTTTTATCCCCAGTGTGGCCTCATTGCTGAGTTTAGGGTTGAGGTAATTTTACAAATGTTTATCTGTTCCAGTGTTAAAAATAAATTGGACCAAGTTGGTGTTTTCAGCTCTCAGGGTTCAAAAGTGAGAATTATAACCAGCTATGCTGGGAACCAGAGATTCGGTGAACTCTAAGCTTTTCTTCGGGCAGAGGAAGCTACACTCATGCTTGTCAAGGAGATTAACGAGAAATCTGATTGAGTCTGGAAGACTATTGCTGCAGTGGATTACAAGTTTGATCTTCTTTTTTTTCAGGGATAAACAACCTCAAGGGCTAGGACACTGGCACAGAAAAGCTGATAATATCACTGGCTGTGAAGAAAAAGTGTGGCCATATGGCAGGCCCAATAAATGAAAGTAAATGAAAGTGAAGCAATCCATTCAATAAAAGTATGGTTATGTACTACTGTACAAAATCGTTACTTTTATTTTTGTATTTATAGATCAACATGTACCCTTTCTCCAACTCCCTTCTGTCTTATTTATTCAGACTGCATATTCTTTGGAAAAGGCCAATCTAGTATTACAAGTATGCATTGGGTCCTGGAGCTGTCATAGTGCAAATGTTGGAAAGTGAGTCTTTGAATAATCAGATTAGAATAAACGCAGGGATAAAGATTTATAGCTGCTGGTGAAGTGTGGAATTTCTAAAACTGCATAGTACACTACATAATAAGGAGGGAAATTCAGGAGACTTTAGCAGTTGACAAAAGAGTTGTGTCCTCTAACTCTTTGATCTCAAGGACCACAAGAGTATTCAGAGAATACTTACCAAACAAAAAATTCATATAAAAATAGAGATTCTCACAACTGGTCATTTCCCTCTTGACTGCATGTGTTACTGTTTCTTAAACAGGCCATGTCCCTGAATATAAAAACAAAAACCAACCAATGAACCAAAAAAAAACTCCACTAGATAATGATAACCCTCCTTCGTAATATACTTATTATTTTCAAAAGCTGTCACAGGACAAATCATCATATATGTATTCTATATGTACTTATTAGCAAAAATAGGGTTACCTATTTAGCCTAGAATAACACCCAAAAAGTAAATCACAGTAACACCCAAAAGCATTCATTTCGGTGATAGCACATCTGCACTAAATGCAGCTTTCTTACTTCTCAGTGAATGCTTTCTGAGTAAGATCAAGAGAAGGATTCTGATGGTTTTAACTCTATCCTAAAGCAAGATGATCACTGGATCAGATAAACTATTAATCTGTTTAAAGCTTGTTACTCTTATTTTGCCAAGGCTGAGATGCTTTGCAGCAAAAAGCAGCCAGGACACTTCCTGCCAAGAACCAGACATCTCATGCATGTTTCATAAATACGTTTCTCTGCTGAAAACACAAAGATTAAGCAAACACTAGTTCAGTTTGCAAAGGCTTCCACTAATGATTTTTAAATAACTCCAAAAGAAATCTTGGCTCTATTTAAATCAACAGTAAATTCTCATTGCATTCAGTATGTCCAAGATTTTACCTCTAATTTTTAGCCACAATACAAACCCTTTTCAATTTTAAATGAGGGTAACAATAAGTCATACAAGTGCACTGAATGTGATAATGCCTATTTTTATTGCATTTGTTGAATTTCTAAATACCCAAATAGATGCCTTTTTCCTATTAAGTAAAATCTCTGTAAAATTTGGATAGAAATGAAGCTTATGCCTGCATTAAGTGTTCATACTAAATATTAACTGAAAGAAGCCAAGATTCCATAATAAAGCTCTGCCACTTATCACCACACACCAAAATTTTGTGTGAAATAGATCAGTTCTCAAGGAAGCACCTTTTAAAGCAAGATGAAAGACATGTCAACAAAATAGCAATGCTATATCTAAAAGAAAGTTGATAGAATGTCCTCTTTTACTTAGAAAATCATAAACTTTATGCAAGAATGGAGAAATAAATATAAACACCAGCAAGGTTTGCTTTTCAAGCATGCTGGGGGAGCAACATTGAATCATGAAACATAAAAACATGCTCAGAAGTAGACTCATTGCCCGATGTGCCTCATGAGCGTGATCACTGTTGTAGCACCTCACACACCTGGAAACCCAGTGGAGAGAAGATGAGGAGATATTTTCCTTTCCAGGCAGTAAAATGGTAAGAAAGCTCTTCACCAACAGCCACCGGGTGACTGCAGTAGCTTCTGCTGCTCTAATAATGGACAGATGTAGGTGCAGCTGGAAGGGCTTGGAGGGCTGGCCCCGCGCACCATCCGGTGGCCTGCTTCCAGCCCTGGCGACACAGACCTCAGCCCTAGAAATCCTGCCTGCTGCTTGCCCAACATGATGGCTTCTCTTTTAAGAGCTGACATCCCCGTACAGATTCAGCTGCAAAAGAGGACATGCCATACCCACGAAGGAGAGAAGACCATACGCCATTTAAATGCCACAGGAGATGAGTGCTCTGTAGTGGGTGCATCCATGACACCGTATGAATATGTAACACCACCTGAAGTGCAAACATTAAACAATATTTCATGTGTTTACACTATATTTATATATAAGGCATGTATTATGTGTGCATATATGTGCACAATTAAGTAGAAAGTATTTTATACTCACAACTGTACAAAAAGTACTTCTTATTCATAATGCACATTCTTTGCCCTGTTTGTATTTTGTAGCGTGCAAACACGCACAAAAAAGAATTCCCGTGGCTCTTTTTAATACCAATTAAAAAAAAAAAAAGTCATAGAAACAGTCTAAATCCTTCCGTCTTGCCCTTTAACATCATTAAGTATGTTGTAGTCTGCATAAATTCGCAAGGCAGAGGGCAGTGCTGCACAGCAATAATTGAGAGAGCTCTTAACAAGCTGCCCTGGAGACCGGCAGCCATGGCCCTGTGGTAGAGTCAGGCAGCTCTGGTAGCAGATGCAGTATGCTATGCTCATGGGGCTGGACTGCTACTAGTGTGAAAAAATAGGCTTTATTTTTTGCCCAAAGTCATACTGCCGCGGTGTACAGCTTTTAGCTGAATAGGTTTCCTTAAGGCTTAGGGCATACTTGAAAGCAAACCGTATGGTCCTTTAACTGGCGGCATTAGCCAGAACATCCAAGCACGCCTCTCACTAGAAATCAGAAGTCCATTTTTCTTCTCTGTTGGAACTTGCACGCGCTAATTAGTCCTAAGAAAATTAATATAGTTAAGATTGATTAAAAAAAAAGCAAAGTTTATTTGGCTTAGGAAACAGAGGCAAAATCCAAAACAGCATGCGTTCTAAGGAATTAACGTCTTTGAGTCAAAAAATTATGGGAAAAGCTGACCTTGCTAAAGTCAGATGTATTTATATGCATATACAAAAGAGTAAATATACAAAGTAGCTCTAAAAGTCATCTCTGACACCTTGGATTGGTAAAGCGGCTTTTGTGAACCATCTCTACCCAACTGAAAATCCAATCCTCAAGGGCAATGTTGGTCTTATTCAAAGCAATCACAAAACTCCATTTGATTACACTGACATGAAAATACCACCGTGGATGCTCCTTCCTTCCTCCCTGACCCTAAAATAGTCAATAGGCTCTTAATACAAAGCCTGCTGTAGCTGATGGGGAACTGCCTTTTAATTTCAACAGGTTTTGTATCAGTCCTTGTACAATATTAGAGAAAACTGGTTAGAAGCAAGTAACATTGTATACCTCGCTTCTGAATCTACAAAGATACCTACTTGGTATTAACAGTCTTTCAGTAGAAAAGAAAACAATACAGAATACTAATACCTTTGTGTCCTTTACAGATGCACTTTCAAATCAAGTCTGTTTTATTATATTCTTTGTGTATGTGATGCTTTTTTTGGTTTTAAGGTACCGAATCACATACTCATACAATCTTCAAACAGCTAGTAATCTTCTAGCTATTTGATGTACAATGAATTCCCCTTTTCAGATATTGTTGTGGTCAGGATATGGTATCACTTCTTTTTCAGAGAGGTCAGGCTTCCACCAAAGATCCTCATTTCGTTGGTAGATATTTTTCTATCAAGGCAGTTTTCTGTTGCAAATTCTACAAAGTTTTACCTGTATCACTTAACTTTCCTGCTTACTCGGAAAGCTGGTGTCACAGCTGTAATGAGATGTTGATGGGAAAAGGTGCGATTTCTTTTTAACACAAAAGTAGCCAGTGATTCTAGCATGTCAGGAAATAGCATAGCCTAACAGAAGGAAAGCTCCTGACAAGCAGAAGATATACGAGTGAAGAGGATTTCTCAGGCTAGTAAGCAGAAACCCTGGCTATCTAGCTGAGGAAAGGATGAGAGAATAGAGATTGAAGACAGGAAAAATGGGGACCTTAGGCAACATATCTATACACATTTATATACTGCTGTCACTGAGCTTTTTTTCATTTTCAATAAATGCAACATACAAACAAACAAAAAATCCATCCAATTTTCTATGTCAAAATTCATGTACAAAAGCATTTCCCTGTGACAATAATTTGTAATGGAGGAATTCATTATGCTTCCACTGCACATTTTACATCCTCTGCTTTCCTATGCCTCAGTGAGTAGGCAACTTGTTTCTGTCTCTCCACTCTCCTTGCTTTGGATGTAACAAATCTCTCTTTCTGGGGTCTCAAAAAGCTCATTCTTCTTTCCCATAAAAGCTTTCTATAATGACTGAGAAACATAGCAAAATACATCCAAGTAGAATTGCAGATATTGGACTGGTTATTTTGCGTTAGATGTGCACGCAGGTAGATAATGGAATATTAAGCTTCATCCAGAAGAGCTCCACTGTTTCTGAAGCATACTGTTTAAGCTCCATGAGCTGGTGAACGCAGCTACATGACTCGTTTGACTGCTGGAGAGAGCCCCGAGGCTTCAGGATTAGGAGGTCTATTGATACGTACAACATAAATCGTATCTACCTGTCTGACCACTGCACGCTGAGCTCCGTGGTGGAAATATTTCTTTGGCGAGATACCCTAAATTTTGTCAATTGTCCTCTACTCGTTATCAGCTCAAGTTCAGGTTATTAAATTGTAGAATCTGTAAAAACTCGACTAATCTTTACCCCATCTATCAGGCCAGATGTGAAAGATTTGATTTGATATTGGAAACAGGTAAGGTTTGAGTCATCTTTTTTTATCCTCACCATGTAAATATTCCACGGCAGTCCAGAGCACCTTTAAACACAGAGCTGTTGTAGCCTGGGCCATTAGTCAACTCCTGACCTTACTCCCCTCTGCCGGGGATTGATAAAAGCAAACAACTGCCAGGGCCCTGGATGAAGAGCAGGCCGGGTGGTGGTTCTTCACTGCCTGTCCATCCATCCACACGAAAGAGTTCGTTCATTTATAGGTGTGCCACCAGCATAAAACAGCTCCCAGAAATTTCATCTCTCCTAATTTTGGGGAGAGAGATATTCAACTGCTTACTTTGTTACGTTGCGTTACAGAAAAGGGGATGGGGTCCCTTCTCCAATGCTGAATAACAATTTGCTGAACAACTCTTTCCAGTGATGAGAGCATTTAATTTGCATACATAAAAATAAAATTAGATTTAAGATGGAAGATCTTCTGAAACCTTTTTCCTGCTTGAAGATGTAAGATAAGTTCTGTTCAGGTACAATAATGTAGGGTGAGGTATAAAACACTACACTCAAACTAATATAAACAGTTACTGACAGTGAAATCATTAAGAGAAAGCATATCAAATTAGGATAAATATAGTTCAGACATGATTCATATATACATTTTACATTATTTGTAATAAGAAATAAGTTAATCTTTAAAGAATGCCACTGACGCATTATGTAGAAAGAAAGAATGCTATTTTAGAAATTAATCATAAACTTGTTTTTATTTATATTTCATACTATTGCACTAATACAAACTTGTCATTAGTAGTCTAAATTCAGAACTGGTGCACCAGACCTTCTTCTGCAGTTATTCTGCTACAGGTTTTTTATTTTGAGTAATAGTTTAAACCCGTTGGAATATCATGCTTTTTCTTTTACTCTCAGGCTAATTCTCACTGCATTCTAATAAATCAAGCAGTGTGTGTAATGAACAACTTCTGCATTTTTTGAATACAGGTACAAACTGATGGACATAAACAAAGAAAACTCCTGCACTAAAACCAAGAACTTGCTGCAATTAATATAAAAACTGATGCGGCTCTATCTGCCTATTCCATCACATGTATATTACTCCCTTTTTTCTGGAATAATTCCTGAACTTACCTGGGCTTCTAAAAGGGCAGTGAGAAATATGATTTGCACATGCAGAAAACTGTTACAGTGAACCCTGGTCATTTTAAGCCCATTGTCTCTATTGCAGGGATGAATTTTCCTCCCTTAAGCTTCCAAAATGCTGGGAAATTAAATCTGTTTGACACATCATGAAGATGAGAACAACATCTGAAGAAAATTATCCCCTTAACATTCTATCAAAATCCCATAGACTATCATGAGATGTAAGTGGTACTAGAGTAGGAAGTTTGAAATTGGGATGAAATTCCGTTTTCTTCCTGTTGATAATGAGTTGTGCTATTTTCCTGCTCTCAATCTAGAAGAAAAAAAAAAAGAGAGAGAGAGAAAAAATGGTATCAGTACTGAGGAAGTCTTACTAGTTTCAACCCTATTTTTAAACAGCCAGGACCAAAATCTTCATTCAGACATACTGGTGCCACCCCATTAAATTCCAGCAGTGGCACCACTGGTAGAGAAAGAATGGCACTCAGATTTTTCACCATTAAGTAATCTGTTTTCATTACCTTCTCAGCAGTTTGTTTCATTTGCCTGCAGTAGGGGAACTAAAATTAGAAAACATTTGATGTTCATAGTTAGCTTGCTTCCAACATGAAAAAAACAAGTCTATAAATTTGTCTGTTGGGTTATGCCTTGTGCAATTCTACTAAAAAAGTTGTCTTTACATTATAGTGATGAACTGTAAATGGCATAGTGCATTATTTTGTCCAAAGTAATTCAAATTAATGACCCTAGAAATATTATTTGAGGTGTCTAAGTTACAAAGCATTGCCAATAGTCATGAATATTACCAACAGAATTTCTATTCTCCTTTGTAATGTATGCATTGCCATGTGTTAATAAACTATTTTCTGATCATCTTCAGAACTTGCTGTCTCTTGCAGGAGTTCCACATGCCAGTCTTGTATCAGTTCCAGTAGCAAATGAATGTCAGGTAAATGCTGATAGCAAACTATCAAAAGTTTGAATGCATTGTTCTTGCCTTGACTTGCATACTTAAGTTCTCATGTCACATTACCTAAAGTAATACTGATTCTGACCGAAAAGAAAATAGAAAAAAAAATGAGCAAGTCAAAGCGTGGCAATGTCACAGGCTCTTCAGTTGGTAACTGTGAGAAAAACATTAGCTTAGTAGAAAGTCTAAAAATTACTTTTTAGTTTCATTTACATGAAACTTTAAAAAAGGAGAGAAAGAAAAAATGTAGAATACTTTTCTGGTTTAGATAAATGTTGCTCTGGATGCTAAAAATAGTTTTGGTTCTCAAGAATGGAAGGGGTGTGTATTTTCTTACATTGTACTGGCTCGTGTCGTTCTTACTAAGAAAGCATTAATCCTCACCAACCATAGATAATATTTTGAAATTATTATAAAAACCCCAAAGTTCATCCAAACCGGATGGCACCAGAATTAACACACACTTGGGAAACATGCCATCATAGTAGTATCCAGAGACGCCCTTAAGAAGCTTAGAGATCAGAGGAGAAGATGAAACAATTTGAGCTTCACAGGAACTTCTCATGACTAAATACTGATGCCAAGACCACTTCTAAGGAAAAGTAGATGGATCATGAAATCATGAAAGCACAAAGTCAACCAACTTCTGGATTTCAAGAGGACTGAGGAGTAAGGTTTTTCTATGACGGGGTATAAACAAACTACTGTAGCAATGTTGCAAGTGAAGACCTATTTTTTGGAGTTCTCATAGACCCGCTGTGCTTCACTTTGTCCTGGAGAAAGGTTTTTCTAGCTCATACAGTTGCTTTCATAGTAAGGCTGGCAAATGAGTAGAAACAATAACTTTGTGTGCACTCACGCATACCTAATTTTTTTAAAGAACTAATTTTCTGTTCTAAATACCTTTTTAAAATTCCTGTAATAACTTTTCAACCTTTCTTTCTGACAAAATATTACAGTCCAATCAGCATTAAATATACATTTGCTTAGTTTTAAAGGTCATTCAATAGTCACACACCGAACTACCTTTAAAGGTAAAGCAGAGCTTGAAAACAGATCTGAAATGTATTTCCTCAGATGACATTTGGCTAGAAATCCTACGCAAAATTTAAAT
Organism: Charadrius vociferus; assembly: GCF_000708025.1. Lineage (NCBI taxonomy): Eukaryota > Metazoa > Chordata > Aves > Charadriiformes > Charadriidae > Charadrius > Charadrius vociferus. Next base: position 795,925 of record NW_009646966.1, on the reverse strand, counting down.
TATTCTTTCATTATCAGGCACACCCTTCTTATTTCTTAGAGACAGTTAGATACCTTATACACACAAGGAACTTTCCTTACTACAGGCAAATAATAAAAACCCTACTTACTGGCTGTACTAAAAATACAGCCAAAGGAAACTCACTACAACATTCTGCATGGAGCTTTTGTTCATGTGGCAAAACTACAGAAAGCTGTAATTCTTCCTATCTTAGGTGGGCAGAATTAATTTCAGATTTGATCACCCTGCTGCGTATCAGGATCACTGATAAGGAGGCGCAGAATAACTGCGTTAACAGAAATGTGACAGCGGCAGGCACAACGCCACATTGTGAAAATAACTGATGAATCTTCTGTGAGTGGCTCATGAACAAGACATGCAGACCAGGCCTGCAGCGATGATTCCAAAAAAATCTGCCACGAACTGGAATGAAGCAGCTGTATCCATCTTAGTTGAAACATAAGACAGCAGAATATCAGTGTCTTTCTGATACCACAATATCCACTGAAGCAAAATTACATGCCACAGTGTTAATGAAGGAACTCAGTTTTCCTATTCGTGATGGGATTTAGTTGTTTCATAAAAGTTAACAGCCAAAGGTGAACATTAGAAGCTAGAATTCTAAAAATCCAAACTGCAGTGGTTTCTTGATGGTGTCTTCAGGGAGTACCATCTTTGACTTCATGAAGAAAGTGGTATAACATGGCTTTAAAGAAGAAGCTTCAAAGAAGACGGTTGAATATTTTAATACAGAGAGAGCACTGCCAAGCTGTGAAAATGGTTCTTTCAGAAACAGTACACTACAAAAATCCAAAGAAATGTACTGGATACTGATAGTCCACTACCAATCAGTTACAAACTAGGGCCAAGCACATGCTTTGGTTTTACATGGAATATAGTTCCTCAGTCCCTAAGGAAAACTCACAGTGGAAAAAGGTAAGTAAGAATTTAAGGCCTTGCAGGACTGGAATTTTAAGACCAAAAATATCCAAAATACCAGAACAGGAACCAGGTACTAAAAAGTGCATTTGTATGTTGTTGTTTTTTTTTAAAAAAAAAAAGGCAAAAACATAAACCCCCCCAAAACTACTGAAGAAATAATAACAGATCACAGAGCTGAATTACTAGAGTAGGTCTACCAACCCTTAAGTTAATTATAAAATATCAAAAAGTGTGGAACTTTTCTTTTAGGGACCTGAAGAATACACATTGTTGTACTACCAATAAAGTTGGTGGATTTTGTTGCTTTTATGTCCCAAAGCTGAAGATTTAAGCAAGCTCTTAATTTCTACCCACATAATAATTTAAGACAGACTTACAGGAAGCAGTGTGGCCTGAAGTCACTATAGCAGTGAGGCCTCAAGAATAAGAAAAACATCTTCAGTGAGAAATTAGTCCCATGGAACCAAAAAATAGCATAGCACATTTGTATGAAAAGAATGTGTTATTGGTTGAGCTGCTAAGTCACACAAAATATACAGCGTTCTTCATTTGACTCAGTTCCTTTTTGGAAATCATGAAACATTTTTCAATTACTGATTATTTCAATCGTTGAAGCTGAGAAAGAAACACAATTCTCACAAAGGTTATTATTTTTTAAGTATGGCAGATAATGGTGACCATTATGTGTTGCTGTTTAAAATAGGACCAAAACACAAGCCCAGACAAAAAGGACCAAGTGTCCCCTCAGGATAATGGCCTTGAGAACGAAATATGATGATTTTACTTAGAAGACTTTGTTTTGTGTATTTTCAGCAGCAAGTATGCTGCTATGAGGAAAGAGGAAGTAGCATTGAAGGAATTGCCTTTTTGTTTTCTAGTCAATCCAGACTTAAAGCTTTAAATAGCTTAAGTACTTGTTAAATATATTTTATATCAAGGGCAGACTATTTAAGTGCCCTTATTAAGGAAAACATGAGCCTATACCCTCTTCAGCTGTGACCAAAAGGGAACAACCTTGTCTCACCTTACCAAGTATCAGGTTTACTTCTTGGATGTTGGTCTTTCTTAATGTTTAGAGAAATGATCTGCACTTGAAGACCATGACAACATCAGTAAAATACAAAAGGACTCCCAATTAGAAAGTTGTAAGAACACTTCCCATTTTTACACGTGACACACTTTTAAAACTGAAGAACAAAAATTGTTGCAATTGTTACTTCCTAAAAATATCTGGATTCGGACAGCAACCACAGTCCCCAAGGACACTTACTGACTTTGCCCACCACTGTAAACATCATCTCTGTCATAACAGTCATTTTCTTCCTCAGATTTCATAAGTCTCTCTCAAACAAGCAAGTGAAAACTGGAACGAAATCCATTTTGGTAATTAATGAAAAAGCAGATAATCAGACATGCTACCAAATAAACCACATCCAAATAACCTGTTAAGATTTTTCCATACAAAATATGAAATCTTTGCAAATATTTGTTGTTTTGAAGTCAATTACCACAGAATAGTTTTTCTTCTCCAATAAAACTTCTTGCTGCTCAGTTTCTTTGAATCTATCCTAATTATTTATAACAGCAGTTATGGTTATCTACATTCTGGAAGTCCTCTTTAAGTGGACTGAAATGTATCAAGATAGCAACAGCTGTACTTTGTCAGACGGGCCAGAATTATATCCCTCATCCAAGGAAATACCAGATGTTCGCAGAAAAGCACAAAGAACCTACCGTAAGTTACAGAGTTGCAAAGATATTTTTTGTCTTCCCATAGTGACTGAAGGAAGTACTGAAGTATGAGAATTTGCCCTTGCTGAAAGGTATTTTTGTTCTCACATAAAAATCTAATTATTCATCAAATCCTGTGCCCTGTTTTGCTTACTGTGTGCTTCCCTTCCTTGAAAGCATGATCCACATGAAATCTTGAATATACTCCTAGAATTTTATTATTTAAATATTTAAGATTGTCTTCTTGTTTACTAACAAAGTACTTATGACTTAACAAAACACACAAAAAAACCCTAAAGTCTTTTGCAGAGAGCTTGGGTTGGTTGTTTTTTTTTCTTTTCCTTCCCTCCAGCAACATATAGCAACAGCTGTTGCCTCCCTGCTGGACAATGACTTATTAGCATTGACGCTACCAAAACTTCTTAAAGTGGCAAGAAGTAGAAAAATTCAGGTGCAATTGAAAAGAAATATATACACGCACATATGTGCTTTCCAGTTCTTGCAGTATGGTACACTGCACGAACACGCAATTATTTCTCTAAAATCAACACACTGAGTATAAATCCCATCAAGACTTTCTTGAGGAAACATGAACTGGCTTTTGCTTACTGTTTGACTGATCATACAACAAACTGTTAACAGGAAGATGTTCTTATTAACAAAATTAGAGTAAAGAGGAGACACTTCAAGTTTCAGACATTTATTAAGCCTCATCAAAACACTTCCAAACACATGACCTAGTGAAACATGAGGCAAATTTGATTATTTCCTGGATGATTAAGCATGACAATTGTGCGGACGGCTTCCGGAAGACCTTTCTGTGCAGCTTATGGAGATGAGTGTGTTGTTCAGAAATCAGGACGGTCCTTTTTCAGTCTACTGTAGTCTACATTAACCGAGTAGAACTAGGAAAGACAGTGGGAAAAAAAAAAATTAGTAGAAGCTTGACTCTCCATTTTTCACAGTATTTACTAAAAAACACACATCATTTGAACTCACGTCGGGAAACCAAAATCATAGATTGAGTCTACACACTAGACAATAATAAAAAACAAATAAATTTGAACACCAGTAACTTTTTAATATTATCTTCATTCTGCATACAGTATTAGAAGCTCTGCATTTAAAATAAGGCAGTGCTCGTGTCTACAACTAGAGAAAACCCATAGTACCTCTTCTTTAATCCCCACAATTAAAAGTCCATTCACAGGAAATTCTTACAGTACTGCTGAATTTATCCTTTTTGCCCCAAATCTATGTGCTCCTGTACACCGCAGGCAACACCTAGCTTGCCAAGTGGCACAAAGCACAGCGTATGCAAACAGACAGTGTCAGAAGGGAACCTTTAGAGCAGTGCTGCAAAAGCCAAGTTTGCATCTAGAACTGCAAGGTATGACAAGAAGTAAGGAAAGTAAGAACAGATCCTTTCACACTTTCAGTTTATATTAATAAAATTGGATCTCATTGCAAGCAACACAAAACAGGCCAAATAGTCACTAAGGCAACAGATTTGCAGACTCAAAGCACATTTTGGCATCCCAGCCTGACTTGACATCAAGCACATGATGCTACAGTTTTTCTTTGAAAGAAAAAAGTAAGAAATATTTATCTATTAACTTGATTATTTTTATTTACACCCAAATTTCTTTTTTTTTTAACTTCCTCAGAGAAAACAAAACAGCCAACAGCACATTCAAATTACAGCTTTCTATGCAACTCCTACAGTAATGATCAGGTCTTCAATTCTTTTCCTTAGCAAGACTAGGGAAGTTTATACGGCAAAGAGAAGTTTACAAAAAGAAAAACGATTTCATCAAAAGCTAAAACTTGTTGTATCAGAGCTTTCTACTAAACAGTCATCCTCAATTTAGAGTATCTGCCTTTCCATTTCCCACAGTACAGATTTGGGAAAAAAATCCCCAATGATACACACACCCAAATATGGTAAACCCTGAGGTTGTGTTTGCATGCTAAGACCGAAGGGGAATGCTACACAAGGCATGCACTCTTTAAAAGAATTTGTGCTGCGCACTATGTTGAGTTTGCCTCTTTTAGATATTTAAGAAACAGCAACATTCCAGAAGCAGCAATGAAAACAAAGTAGTATGTTCTTCCTGGACCTTTAAGGGAACCACAATATATTTTATTTTGGAGTGTGGGGTGTTTTTTTGCTTATTTCAATGATTTGAACAGTAAGATGTGGTACTGAACAGACACCAGCTTTGAAAGCGTAGTAGGTTTGCTTTTTTAGTAGCTTGAGGATAATCTTAAAATATTCTTAACAGGAATCTATTATAATACCACTTTAGTAAAACATGACAAAAACATGATTTCTGTAAACTACCAAACGTTTTACACCTTTTCCTGCTTCCTCATTAGTTCAATGAAATAACTTGAATATTACTTAAAGAACATTTCTATTGCATCCAGTTACTTACAGACAATTGTTTTGTTTTCGAGCAATCAACTGCAGAACTGAATTACTGTTTAGGTTAAATACATTTACCTGCTTTGCTTCTCATGAGTACGGGCCAACAGTTCAGAGCTTAGAAAGCTTTATTTCAGAACTTACGAGGTTTTGTCTTTCTCCCTGTAGTGTATTTCTGAGTATTATAAGCTAGTATATTATTCCTTTTTTATATAATTCCTCTTTTTCTTACAGTGCAATATATATGACTGCTTCCTTTCACCCTATTATCAACCAACTCTAGGAAAGTTTAGAATCTCAAACTCAGCTCCCTCTGCTCTGAGTTCTAGAGACAAACCAGTGTTGCACAACAGAGGAAATACATCAATCATTCAGCTACGTTCCAATATACTCAAACACCCTAAAGCAGTAGGCGACACCTTTGATATTATGTTTCCTAAAAATCTGTATTTTTCATTTTACCTTGTACTGGTCGCTGGGAGACAGTTTGTTCCAAGGTTCTGGATTATTTTTCTTGTCCCAGCTATTGAGAGAAATGCAAGATATGAGAACATATTAAGGGAACCATGCTACCTTCAAAACAAATAAAATCCCTATGGGTACTGTGGTTAATAAGCCATGGAGAGTCACCCATACAAATAAGATTCCACAGAAGAAGACACAGTCCTTTGCCAGCAGTCTCTAAATATCACGTGGTAAACAAACAATTCTCCTAATTAAGGAAATTGACATTAAGACCTCCAGAAATATACAGATCAAGACAAAGTTTACTTTAAAATAACCAGCAAAAGAAGTGGGTGCTGTGAATTATTTTATACATACCAGACATCAGGGTTGAACATTGCCAAGCGCATGAGATACAGGCCTGCGCCAATGCCTCCTGATCCAATGATCAAAAACAGAGGGATCAACTAGAATAATAATAATAAAAAAAAAAACCCAACAGTAAATATCGTACCGCTATACAACAGCATAGTGTTATTACATAGCATTTCTGACTACAGCAACGACAAACCAAAGAACAAGCTCACACGCTTTGAGCCACATTGCAAGGCCCTCTAAAATCCTGACACAAGCTCCCTGTGTGCAGGACACCCCTGGGGTCAGAGAGGAACTGGCAGCTACGAAGAGGCAGACATGATAAAAACACCACTACATGCGGAACAACCAAATGTCCCGTAACAGCACGTTTGTGAGAAACAAACATCAGTCCCTCCACTGCCCAAAACAGCCCCTACCCTCCGTACCCCTGACTGTAAAGAAAGTAAATGGGAGGAGAGGAGTGCACAGGGAAAAAGATGAGCGAGAAGAACGAAGAAGCCACCCTGAGCCTCGCTGCTGCAGCATGAGAAAGGCTGAACACATCCTAAGGGAAAAAGGCGACCTGACCGTGTCTCACCCACCAGCCCCGGCCCACCCGAGGAGCCGCACACCCAGAGCAAAAGGAG
>NW_009646966.1:765681-788707 GCF_000708025.1 Charadrius vociferus | reverse complement strand
GGGTGTGCGGCGGTGTGTGGGTGCACAGGGGGTGCCCCCGGCCTTCCCCTGCCCCTCTGCCAGGCTGAACTCGCTGCCGAGGTCTGTCTTCACCTTCAGCCGGGGTGGAAGCTGAGGGGGCGGTTTAACGGTGAGGCAAGAGAGTTAGGGTTTTGTTGTCTTGAAAAAGATAGAAGAGTGAAATTAATCAAAAAACTGCTCGGTTAATTATCCTGCTGCAGTCCGGGTGTCAAAAGTTGGGTGCATTTGCAGCACTGAGAGAGACCTTTGGTTTTCAAATTTAACGTACGTGTGATACACAATGAAAAAATCATCTGTGGCGGAGAGTTTTATGTGAAATGTTACATATTTTAGCCAAGGTTGGGTTGAATATGATACAATGAGGGAATGGCTTGAAGCTGGAAGCGGGTAGATTTAGATTAGATATTAGGAAGAAGTTTTTCGCTCTGAGGGTGGTGAGACACTGTAACAGGTTGCCCAGGGAAGCTGTGGCTGCCCCATCCCTGGAGGTGTTCAAGGCCAGGCTGGATGGGGCTTTGAGCAACCTGGTCTAGAGGGAGGTGTCCCTGCCCATAGCAGGGGGGTTGGAACTAGATGATCTTCAAGGTCCCTTCCAACCTCAACCATTCTATGAAGTTCATTATTTTTCTTGTTAGATAATTCTAAATGAGCAACAGGGCTACGTACTGTATAATACTAAGCGTGTCCAAGTGCTGCCCTAGTTTGGTCTCCATTGCTGCATATCTCATTTTATACAGAATTGGGAAGCTAATGCCTATCCTAGGATCGCCGGCTGCTTTGATGTATGATTTCTTTCACAAAAGGTAACCCAAAACCTAAGTTTGCACCCAGTCATTAAAAAATTGAAATGGAATAATCTTGGGAAAAAATCACTAAAGCTCTAACCTAAGACAAAAAGATTTCCTTTCCTCGGTTAGAAGCAGAATAACTTTACATGAATGCTAATGGTCTGTGTGCATGTATATCAAAGTAAAGTTTTGAAGTAAAAAAATAATGAAATGGCAGAGAATAAATGTATTTAAGCAAATGGAAGTGGACTGGCTTCTGCTTATTTTCAAGAATTGTCTCAGATTGTCCCTGTCACAATAAATTCTAAAAAAATCCTATTCCTTGCTTATCATTCCATAATCCAACCTTCTTCAGTTTGCCAGAGCCAGTATAATCTGGCTAACAGATAACCAAGGAGAAGACAAAAATGGTGGCAGTTGGCCTTATTCAGTAACTTCTACAGACATATTTGGCAAGTCATTGGATGACATCAAAAAATATTTTTTTTGGAGCAATGCAGTCCTATTACTTGTCTCCCTTATTTTTTTCAGTATTGATAAACAGGAAGGGAACATAGTTAGTGTGCTCCAAGAGTCTTGTTAACCATTTCAGTATACATCATGTGATGGGGACAGTATTTTTCCATTTTTTCAAATGAAAAGAGCAATTTGCCTATGCAGTTAAAAGTTTTGAAAACAATAGTATCAGTGCTGTTTCTTTTATAAGACAGAAATACCTGAAACCGCCCAGAGTAACTTGGAAGGTTACACTGCTCACTCTCTAGTGCAGTAGTTGAACTTTCCACCATGTATTTGGATCACAGGAAATACCAGTTGCTGAAGCAGCTGCAGGATAACCTGGGAGAGGCGAAGGGTAGATGGATAGCCAGTAGCCATGTGGGGCTGCTGAGCAAAACTCGCCTCAGGTGGAAACAGTCTGCTTTCTTCTGCTCCCCTGACATAAGGCTAAGTGGCAGAAATTCAGAGACTTTGAGTAGCCTCTTTCTATGCTATTAAGGGAAGACCATCAGGGATATATTACTTCCACGAGGCATGTCTTGAGCACCTATTTTGAGGAAATACATCATGGTTTTTATATGCTTCTCAGTATTTTTTCCCCCCCCCCCCCAATGATTTATACTTTTGCTGGCTTCTTGTGCTTTTATGAATTTAAACAGGCATAGTACCTGATCAATTTGCAAAATTTGTCATGCATTTTATGGGCTTTCATAAATTTTAACCATTGTGTACATCAGCTTTTATTGCCTGGGATGTATGGCTCAGCTGGTTCATTGTATACATGGCTTATTATTTATGTTACCTGGACTTTTGTGTATGTTAATGAATTTTACAGACAAAAAAAATAAAGCGTGAAAACAAGCAGAAAAAAGATTTTTTCATTATAATTTTAGAAATCATGAGTTAATATTCTTAAAGTGCATCCAGTGCAAGCATCGCTAAAAATGCAATCTCTCAGTTGCTTGGCTTGGTGAAATTTTGCGTGTAAACTCAAGCTGCCTCACGGTATCTTGGTGGTGGATCCATGGTTCCTGGAAATACCTACTTAGCTGCCATGTTTGTGTGCTTGAACTATATTTCTATAGTTATATAAATTCTATGTGTTAATTTATAGTAATGCTGTCAATATATTGGCCATATTGAAGACTAACAATTTTCTATTACTTATCAGGAATCCAGCCATTCCCTTACAGAGAGTCAACAGTAGATAAAGGTAGAGAATTTTACCACTTTTATCTGTTGCTTAGCTACTCAAGCTGAAAGTAAACACATTTATTTCCTCTTAAAGTTTGGTGTCTTTGTGTTCACACCTGACAATTAAATTTATGATGCTTTAGTTAGACTAGTCACTTCTTTTATTCTGAGTAAAGTTATTTTTGTGTAGGTTTCTGCTTTTTAAATAAGTGGATCTATAAATCCTTCAGGTGTTTTGGCAAGGTTTTGTGATAAACCGGTCCATTAAGAACTAAGGGGCTAGATTTGCAGTAGTGCTTAGCACTGCTGAAAATCAAGTCCTCGGGTTATTCCAGTGCTTTATCATTTATTTTTTTCGTCTTTCCTTTTGTTGTCCTGTATAGCCGCTCCTTATGCCTTCTGTCTCTCACTTGTCCTTCTTTGATTGCTATCATAGCTTGCTCCTATCCTTAGGCTCATTTGAGCTTTTAGTTTCAGAAACTTTTCTTCTATTCCAGATGCTTTGTTTTCATATTTGGTAGCATTCCTGTTTCTAAAGCCTTTCTTCTCTAAACCTTACCTGTTATTATGAGTCATATATCCACAGATTTCTACTCTGTTTAACATCAGTTATCATGCGCTTCATTTTGTTATATTAAAAGTAATCGATTTTAGCCACAGATACAATCATGTCTGATCTCCTAAAGAACAAGAATATGAAGTCATAATAAAATCAGAGGCTATGTGAAGAATTGCACTCTTAAGGTTTGACAGAATCAGTTGGTTACAAAACAATCAACAGAGACATAAATATAGTCACTTTAAAGTTACATATTTTAATTGGAGGAAAATAGGAAGGAAAGACTACTAGATTTGGAGATGCTCCAATTGATCACAGATCAAGAAACTAAATTCATTGTGCATTGTCCTGTATCATCAGGATATTTCTGTGTTAATCAGAACAATGTATAAACTGAAGATTTTCTGTAGGACATACCAGTTTTGGGAAAAAGGCAAAGACTTTTAAAAATAATTCTTAGCAGAGAAAAGGAATTGTAGGAGAGAAAAATGTATTTTAAAACTTTGGGAAAAAAAATTAAAAACATAAATGTAAAACCTGACACGCAAAAATTACATAGGGTTTTTTGTGATTTTTTTGTGGTTTGTGATTTTTTTTTTATGTTTTGTTCCCATTTGTATGTCTGTTCCCTCTGTTGTAAGTTCTTCTGTTCCTTTCTCTGCGCTTAGCAGGGGGCAACAGCAGAACAGGATACATGTATGCACACCTATGCCAAACCCATTTGGAGTAGTCTGTTTACATCTTCCTTAAAGTCTGACTTGCATTTGGTTTTAACACTGTGAAATGAAATGGCTGCATATTCTGTTCTTGCATCCCTGGCTGCATATTCTGTTCTTGCATCCCTGGTCTAAGGGCAGTAAGGGAACTTAGGGGACTGAGGGGCAGTAACATTGCAATATAGCATCTTGTGATAAAATCTTCCATTAAGTGTAAACATTGTAAATATTATAACAGATCTGAAAAAAAAAAAAAAAGGTAAGAATTTCAGTATGTTACAGGTAGTTAAGTCAAATGTTATGTTTACAAAAAGAAAAATTGAAAAGAAAAAATTACGGATATAGACCAGATTTTTTTTTTAAACTGCAACAAAAATACATGTAGCATTTAAGGGAACTATGGTGAAAGGAAAACAGCTGCTGGAAATCTTGAAAACTAACAAAATACAAGGGCTATAACAAAGAAGTAATGAATAACAAATGGTACTGGATATATGGTACAGAAATATTCTACCACTTCTCTCATTTATGTCTGTCAAAAGCATGGGTTGAAAAAGCTTCTTGTGTCCGTACATCCATCAACAGTACACAATAATCTTAGTGTTATAAGTACATTATTATTTTATAAAAAAAATACACCTGATTTCAGTTGGAATGAGTTTATATAAAGACATGTTATGCAGGATAATCTGCTAGCAGCCATATAAGAAAAATTTCTGTTAAATAAGAGTGCTGGAGATCTGGAAAGGAAAAAAGTTGGCGACAGTGGTTGCATGTTCTATTACTAAGGGAAGAATAATTTTCTGGAGTTTCTAATCTGCTCAGCAAGTCAAAGAATATTCTATTAATATTAAGACAAAACCTTTTTTTAGTTCATTTGCATTTATGTATATAACATGATTATTAATTTATATTACACATACAAATTGTATTTTACGGTGCTATTTGTAAACTTAAAGATATTAGCCCTAATATACATAACTTCTGTAATATGACACTTTTATTAAGTGTACAGATATATAGACTGCTGTAGCATTAAAGTAATTACAATTATTTTAAAGCAAGTAAATCCTTACTTTAAAATAAAGGCTTCTATTTTAAAATGAAAATAAATAATGCTTTTACACAAAGAGAGTGAATATGTGCTATTTAGCAAAAGTGAAACTGCCAGTAAGAAAATGAAGCAAGGATTTCCTTAATCTTTCTTTCCTGAAGTTAAACATCTTCTGGCAAAATGTGGATGTAATTACAAGTATTTAAAATTTTACCCTTGAACATAATTTAAAAAAAAAATCCAAGTTCCTCAGCTGTCATAAATTGTTATTGGTGAAACAGCATAAAAAATTTAGAAGGAAGTTCTTTCTTTGTCCATACAGAGTATAAAAAGAATCATTGGGCAGGACATTCTTAGCATAAAAATGCTCTTATGCGTTCCTTGCATAGAAAACCTATTAAAGTGTATATTTCACAGGGAACCAGGTGGCTATATGGGTTGTTCGTAATGGAATATTGAGGGTTTTTACCTGTCAGTTAGCAGATTCAAATCTGTCTCCATTCTGTCTCTTTAGAGATTTTGGAGCAGCATGGGCTGAGACAGCGGGAAGCACCTCAGGTAAGGGATCCCGCTGGAGCGAACAGGTTAAAGCACCAGCAAGAGTTCTTCTTAGCCTCCTGAAAATAAAACATTACAGTTGAAAGACTTCAGTAGTTATAGGAGAAAAAAAGAGACAGAGATGTGCAAGAGTAATAAGACATTCCAAAAGGGATGAAAATATTCAGGTATTAAGTACCAATATTTATAAAATGTATGGGTTTTTTTTAAATGTAATATCATTCCATGACTATTAGGAACAGAAAGCAAGAAAGAGAATGACATGGCAAAAGGAAAACAGCTGAGAATCAAATACTTAAAAGGAACTGAACTGTGGTCCCTGCTTACTCTCTAGTTTCAAAAGAACAAATGAAACAGTTGTTCTTTACATTTAAAATATATTTTGTTTTAAATTATATAATCTTCCAAAAGTTAGGATGCAGAAGTACAGGCCCCACACAGCTTGCACCTGACTGGAAGGCTTGAAACTGACGAAAAGACCACAAGAAGTTACTGGAATGATTCCTCTACAAACTATGCTGATTCAGTGCCCTTTTACAGGTAACCTCTTTCCCATGATTGCAGCCATAGATGGTATTTCCCTGTAAGCTGCTCTTGTGTTTGATTTGAAAAACCATCTCAACGCTGTAAATAAAAGATAAGTTTAATGGCTCAATGAAAAGTTAAAATCTTCACTAAAAACGTAAACAGGACTGGTACCTGGAACAGTTTTTAACTAGGTGCTGCTTCAACTAACAACTTGTTAGAGACAAATTAAAACTGCTTCTGTTTCTAACGCCTATAATTGCCTTAAGGCTTTTGATCTTTCATCTTAACAGAGGAGGTTAAAGGATGCTTTTTAGTTTCTCCTGTGGAGTAAGGAGAAGCACACTTGAATAATGCTTCCAGGACCATTCTGTGCTGTTTCTTTTACATATGATGGGGAAGAAATAGATAGTCCTTACAAGTCCTCTGCTCTGATGTGCAAAATTTAAGTTAGCCTTCGATTAATCTTTTGTTTGCTTATAGTTTTACCAAAGCTTACTCAAATTTCAGCTGATTTTCTTTATGTTGGGGATCTACACTGACTGAAACAAGTCATGGATTTCCAGGTCTGGCATGACAGTCAGGTTCACGCTACCAAAAACTATTGGCTAATTATTTATAAAAATCTGATCAGAGGTTGCTCTCTGAATAAAGCTGTTCTCCTTTACTGGAAAAGAATAACTTGGTATTGACAGCTCTTTCCAGGACATATTGCTGCTTATGAGAAACTGATGCAGCTCCCACAGGAGTGACTCAAGCAGACAGTCAGGGAACAGAGCAAGGTGCTTATAAGCAGCTTCTGAAATGTAAAAATACCCCCCCCCCCCAAAAAAAAAAAGATAATTGACTGTGCAACAGCTGTAAGGAATGATATATGAGACCTCATATTCACTATGTATTCCAAACCTCAAAAAGAACAATGTAATGTTAACAAAGAAACATGAAAACAGCATATGTTTACAAAGTATAGTCTTATTGCTATGGCATTGTCTACGCAAGTTGTGCCAACAAAGGATTACACAGTTAGAAAACTATAAATAGATTTTGTATTCTAATTTATTTTTCTGTATTTTTTCCTGTAATGGAGAATGTCAGTATTTTAATGGAAACACAATTTATGGAAAGAATAAGGCTCCCAAATCTAACAGTTTCAGTAAGCCAAAACTTGTTCTTATTTAAGACAGTGATAGAGCCTTTAGAGGACAGGATGAGACATAATTCTGATCAAGCTATTTTCCACAAACCTAGGCTGGAGAAAATCTCATCTGTCTTCCACTAACATGAGTCGTATGCTTTTGTTTTCTTTATGGAAAGGGCAAAGAGGGATTCTTGTGATTCATGAACAGGACAGATACTGCTATTTTGGAAGTAAGAATGTTATTCATGTACTTTCCAGAGAAAACATTATTTGCCTCTCTTTTCTGCTGCAGTTTTTAGACGAAGGTTAATGTTTGCAAAGTAGAAAGGTTTACTGAATAGAAATTGCAAAGCAAAGTTTTGCAGGTAGTTTAGAAACCCAGTATGTTTTATGCATTGCAGCTGCTAATACCAGATGACAAAACTACTACTGATTATTTTAGGAGTCTTTGAATTACGTTGCAGACCTTGACACTGTTGGGTAACACAGAGCCATCTGAAAAGCACGAATGTGGAGTGTGTTTTGCTTGTGCTTCAGTGAATGGCAGTGCTGTGGGGGAAATACTTTTTGCAAAACTTTAGAAATGCAGAAATTAGGTGTTTAGTTTAAGCAAGTCTCCCTTCTGAAATCAGTAGAAAGAATACAGGTGGCTCCCAGAGGCAATCTAAAGTAGAGCTAGAATAAATCACTCTTTCAGGATGTCATCCTTGGCCCTTGCCAAAATCACTGGAGATGCAAGTTGATGCACAGGGGTAGCCTTCAGTTGCATTTCAGAAGATGTTACTGGATAAACCTCATGCTTTCATTACCCTTTGGAGCAAAACCAAGATACCTGCAGTATCTTGGTGTGAACCTGGTAAGACCTGGACAGCTTGTGCAGGACATCTAATAGTATCTGTTTCTTGGTATTGTCACACGGTTCACACTGTGCTAAAACATTAGTCTTGGAGTTCCTCCTGTATGGGCTATGACATCAGACACTGCAAGGGCTGATCAGTTTTGTAAGCAGCCTGATTTTGCAGACAGTGGCATTTATAACTGAGGATAAACTATTGATATCTTGGCAGTGGTTTAAACCTTTTCCTGGCTTTGCCTCGTGAAGTATAATTTAGACATAAACAAAATCTGCATGGAAGGACACAGTGGCAGGTTCTTGTAAAGAAGCAAGTAGTGGATCTCCAAGCTATTGCCCTTTCACAAGTACAAATATCTCCAACTATCACATTCACTTGAATCATTAGTACTTTATGCAGATAATTTCTAGCATAGCAGAATATGAAACCCATTCCCAGCTTGCCTCCTTTCTAGGTATTCACCACTAAATAATTAAACTGTATTCTACTTGGGAGAAAGGAGATAGACCATGTTTCAGCTTGGATGCAGATCGACGTGCTGCATTGTACTCTAACTCATCTGCCACAAATTTTGAGAAATGGCTTTTTTTTTTTCTGTATATGCATTTATCCAGATTAGTACAAAAGTCAGCATTCTGTTTCTAAGAATACAAAGTATCCCATGATCTCTCTTTAATAAATCACAAAAGCTTTATCAAAAAGTGTATGAAAGTAATTGCTTTGGCTACTCTTGAGTTTTACTTGTGTTTTTTTGGAAACTTCTACATTTGTCTGATATACCACTTATCAAGAAGTAGTATTCCCATATTATCCTGTCTTAAAATACAGTTTCATTTAAATGTAGGGAATGGTATTATTATATTTATGGGAGAAGGATAATAACTTGTTTTGATGTGTGACTGAGCTCATCCTCCTCCTTTGAAGGGTATATACAGCATATCTGTAAGATTCACATTGTGTGATTGCATGAAATATATACCTGTAGTAGACTTCTGAGCAGGATTTTCTTATTTTATTTGAACAGCAGAGTCTAGACTGAAGTGAAAATAACATGAAGGGGAAAACTACAGCGTATCTTGATATTTTTTCTTATTTGTACTAAGACATCAAAAATTTTCTGTGACAATAGACAGAAGATAAGAGTTAGCAAATTTAATTAAAAAGGAGTTTCATAAAGTACTTTCATTTTTTTCTGTGAAATGCTTTTTCATCTTATATCACACAAGAAATCAGATTAAAGACAACAGAATGTTCTGTTTGTTTACTTGCTTGCTTCAGAACATCCTTGGTCCAAAAAAAGCTGAATCCTGTCTTTCACTAACCTATTGTCTGACTAACTTACAAGCTTGTATACTTTGAGATGTTACTCCATTGATGCTGTCTCTGCCCATCTGTTTTTCCTCTTTGGGACTTGCCCTTAAGAAACACCTCCTTCAGGCTGCCATCCCTATTTACGAAGACATAACAGAACAGTAATGCTTGTGTGAAAGAGCTGTCTTAACAAACACATGTAGTACTCCTAAAGTGTTCAGGCACCCAATACTCTTGTCTTTTCTCCATGGAATGCAGAACAGATGTGGATGAAATGAATACATTTAAAAATTGTTATCCTCTGCAAGCATCATTTAAAATGCTGGGGCTCTGAAAAGCAATACCCATGACAAAAATATGTCTCATAGGAAATATAGTTTACACAACCTCTCCAAAGAAGAATCATTGCTAATTAAAAAAAAAAAAAAAATCATGTAAGGAGGCCAGTCTAGAGATGAACTATTTTTTTTAAAGTAAGATAAATAAGCCTTTAAAAGAACAATCTGTCTTATCAAACTTGGATTCAGTATATTTGTTTGTCGGGTAAAATGAGCTTTGATTATAACTTGGCCAAACTGAAATGACTCATATGATTGAAAATTAGAACATTCCAGTGCAATGATGTTTGAAAGAAGTAATCCACACTGCATCTTGTAAAGAAACAAATCAGGACAGTGGGAATTTTTGCTCCCTGTCTCTCCCTCTCCGCTCCTCCATTTGATCTGGGAGTGGAGGAAGCATGATTTTCAAGGTCATAGTTCTTTTAAATAGACTTGCTGGTATACTGTTTCATGACCATGGAAACTGGAAGAGAGAGAACAGCCACTTGAGGGGCAACAGAAAAGACTGTGCTGTGGATTCCCCAAATCTTTCTCCCTCAGAGCCACCTTGAGTCAGAGAACACAAACAGTAGTGAGAACAGACAGATATGTTTTTACTACATGAAACAGTAAAGGATGTAGTGAATCACTAAGGCCAAGGTTACACAGTCTTTTTAATTCACAGTAGGTCCAAACTGCTACTCAGAGAGACAGTTTCATCCATCCTGTGCCCTTGGCTACTTATGTGCCAGCACCAGTTCACATACAGAGACGAAACAAAAAGTTTCTATCTATCTGGATCAATTCTAGCTCATTGCCAATGCTAGCTAGGATGTGATTGCAAAAAGCATCCAGGAGAAGCAAATGGGAGAGGGGTAATGGGATTGTACCCTCTCACTAGACTGATCTGATCATGTAGCTGCCACTTGGCTGTGGGTGTCACACTTGATCTAACATGGACTGCTGGTGACCCAGGCAGTGGTGCCTGCTTTCCTCTCTCCCCATGTGTTCCTGTTGCTGTGTCCCTGCCCCGCACTGGATCAGTTGGTCTTGAAGCCACAGAACTTCGTGGTAGGGCAGCTTTCTGCAAGATGAAAAAGCTAATCTGGCTTGCTGTATGGTTGGATAATTGCACAATTTGATACAAGTATTGAGAAGGGAAGATGGCAGATTTCATGTGAAACTGCACCCTACCATCATTGTGACTAGAGAGACATCATTACGGTTGGACATTCTCATTAAGAAAAACAAAGAAACAGTTATAATCATGTCAGTGGAAATAAAAACTTTTATATTTTAATTTTTACAGCATTTCCTGAGTTTGACAAATATTTAAAGCAATCTGGAAATTGATCACATTCTGTATTTGATGAGAAAAATCCCAATGGTCTCATGTTTTTTGTTTGTGTTTTCTATCCCTTTCCAGTAGAAGCACTGAGGGGAAGCAGTTTAATCCAGGGTCTCTCATTTCTCCCCTTTTCCTCAACTGGGAATGGGAAGAGGAGGGGAATGAGGAAGGGGCAGGGGATAGCAATCCTTTTACAATTAAGATAAAACTTATGAAACATTTAAGAGGACAAAGACAGATACATCTTCAACATCAGAATGTTGTTCCTGCTAAATTTCAGAGACTGTAACAAACAAGACCTTCTCAAAGCTCTTCTATTATTTTTTAAAATTAGGGTATTTTCTGTTAAATTAAATACAGGGTTTCTGCTATTTCCCCCTATCATTGTCACAGTGTAATATGGATATTTAATCTGTATGAGCATAAAAACGATCATCGCTATAGGATGACATTTAGCTTACAAATATCTTCATGGAAGATGGAGTAGGATCTTATAGCTAGAACTCATGCCCGTGTTTGGGACTGGAGGTGTTCAAATTTCTTGAGGATCTCTGGTTTATGAACCATCACAATTACAGCAGATTCCCTCTCCACTCACTACCACTACACATTCCAAAACTGAGAAAAAAATTAGGGAAAAAAAAAAAAAAGGCAAAAAAAAAAGCGAGCATTTCTCTTTTTCACATGGAACAGGTCATAACTCTGAATGTCTGACTCAGCAATATGACAGCACGGACGAAAATCTGCTTCTTTTTCAGAAGTCGTGCAGGATTTCATCCCTGTTCTCAAGAAATACTTAAAATTGAGACTGACCTGTGAAATATTGTTTTGTAAACATTTATACCTTGAGATATTTGTTTCACAGTAGCACATAAAACACAATTGCACAGAGACTTCTGAAGGTCCAGCTATAACAGGGACTGTTCTGGGGGCTCTGCCATCACTTAGGAAGGTAAAATCTCTTTCCCTGACTTGCAAAATCATTTTATCTTCCTGCATCAGTTTTCAGGAACTTGTGCTTCTTGCCAAGAAATTGATGGTTGCAGGCCATAAGACTGGCCTTTGCTGTAGTCTGTTTTCTCCCCAGCCACAGAATGAGATCAGAACTATCAGTTCTTGCTGCACTTTCCAGGCAAGGAGCCAGTATTTTTGCCATATGCTGCCAGCAGGGTACCTTAACAAAGACATGTCTAAGCGACTGTTTTTCTTTTTTTTAAAAAACAAAGAAAACTGTGTGCATGTGTCTTGATGAAGTGGGACTCTAAAATAACTGAATTCCTTTTCTTTTGCAATAAAGTGGATCTTAAATCAGCTCAAATGCTTAAAATACAATTTTTCAAGAAAAACCTGCATAATTTGGCAAAACTAGATTAAACCCAAATTCGTTTCTATACAATCTGTGATGATAAAAGATGTCTTCTGTGTCTTTGCTACACATTGTGCTAATCGGTGACATAATGAATATTAGAAAAAGAAGCAAATTGATTCCTAAATGTCACAATTACATTTAACAGAGAGCATTAAAAGCAGTTATTTCCTTTCTTTATTGCTTACTGTTTTTATTATTTCATTATATTTTTTCATAGAAATCCAAGCCAGGCCAGCTCAGCTTCTTTTGTTTACAGATAATAACTAAATAGAATTTAAAAGGAAGCTATAGAAACCCCTTCAGTAGAATTTATTTTGTAGCAGTTCACAAAGATTTTTGTCAGTATAGCTGAAGCATCTTTTGTCCTCAGGGAGACCAAAACAAGATTGTATTGGAAAAGCTTTATGTGAGAAGGGTCATTGACACTCACATTCAGAGTAATTATTCTTGTAAAATTAATTAACTTCTTTTTTTAAATCCAAGCCCTTAGAATACTTCCCATTAGTAGCAGCAGGTCTGTGCTTTTTATGTTCATTGTGGCAGATGTTCTTTACATCCCAGATTTTTTCAGAACAACAGAATGGTTTGATGGATGAAAGGCTGCATCTAAAAAAAGTGTATCAGTCAGCGTCATTAAAAGCCTGAGCCAGAGCCCACTGAAATCAGTGGGAATCACTGGCTTATGTTCACATTTTTCATATCTTGTTAAGAGGGCCTGAGTCTTGATTATTAAAAAAGAATGGAATGACATTCTTTACTTCTATTGCACATCATTTCTTTCTCCAACAGTGAGGAAGAGAAAGACTGTATTGGTGGAAGAATCCGACATTGCACATATAGACGGCTGGGTTTGTGACCCCAAGAGGCCTGCAGGCTTGCATAGTGACTACCAGGTGGCAAACCCCCTTGAGGAGTCTGGATAGGCTCCTAAGAAGTGCTGGGAAGGCGTAACTGGTTGTGGTGCACCAGTACTATTGACAAAGGGAAGAACACTTGAGCAAACAAGGAAGCTAAAGACTAAGGTTTCTACGGTAGTATTTTGTAAAATGCTTCTTTCCATCCTTGGGACCGTGGGAAGAGGTGGAAAGACAGATTTTTTTATGACCCTGATTGGATAATATAAGTAGGACGAATGCACATTCATCACAAATTGAGAACAGTTTCAGAATAAAGGGAGTATTTTATCTGAAATTCATCTGACTGAGGTGTCAGGGAACTGCAAGAGGGAGCTGCTCCGTAAGGGAAGGTGAACAAGGAGCTGGTGCTGACAGCAAGGCAGAGAGGGCACAGTGCTAAGGCCCAAAGAAAAGGAGCAGAGCAGGTCTGGTGATGATAACCAGGGTCAGCCAGCAGTTTGATGACTGCCAGCAGGTACATAGCGATGAGGCAAGGCTACGTTCAAGCCAGGACCGGGCAAGATCCTGGTAAGATCAGGCAAGGCAATCCAATGTTGCTCAGGCAGGGACCACGGGTAAGACCTGAGTTTAAATGCAGCTCCAGAGCTGCAGAGCCCCCCCAGTAAGGCTTCTCCTGGCTCTTTCTCATGCAGCTTTTTCTCCAGAGCCTGATCCAAGGTCGCAGGGCTGCATCACATCACTGCTGGTCTTGAGCACTGTCAGCCAAACTGCCCTAGGAGGGTGAAGAGCCTGTTGGTGCGGGGCCCTAACAATGAGTGACACTGTGCAATTTTAAGTTTGACACTTAAAATCTAGAAAGTCATAACTGAGCATTTAAACTGGAGACTGTGAAAAACAAATGCACAAGAACACATGGCTCTGAAATGGTAATGCTGCTGATAAGAAAAACTTGGAAGTTCTGTATCCTCCGATAAAGGGTTGGCCAAAGGATGTAAATACTCAGGCAGTAAATGGGAAACTAACTGAGTGTTATTAAAATGGGTTCCCAAGATAGGAACAAAACAGAGGTACACATGCTTACAGGCAAATTCTAGAAGTTTAAGGAATAAGATGAAGTAACAGGAATGTCCTTCCTTACTCAAAAAAATGACATAGCAGATATTGGAAACTTGGTGGTAAGAAGACAACCAGTGGCACATTGTAATATCAAGACAGAAAATATACATGAGATGATAGAATAAAATGTGCCCATGCCAAAGACGTAGTATACATTCAAGAAATCAGAATCAAATGAATTCAACAAATTAACCACCTCACTGAATTTGTATGGATTGAAATTCCAGGCCTGAATTGCACAGTAGTACTGGATCTCTCTTCATATCTACTCAGAAAGGATGGCAACACAGACTGCAATATTGTGAGAAAAATCAGGAAGGCAGCAGTTGTACTGAGGGACTGCAGTTACCCCCCCGCTTTGGATTGGATGAACACGGTACTGAGATCTAAGCAGAGATGAAAATGTTAGATGTTATGAATGACTCTTTCATGGACTAAGTGGTTAGTGAGCGCACATCCAAAAATACAAACCTTGACTTTGTACTGAATAACTAGCAGGATCTAATAAAAATCTTACTGATGAATTGCTCTTCTCCAACAGTGACCATGTATTTATTCAGCATTTCTACAAAGGCAGCAAATTTCAAAAAATCCACATTTCTTGTGCTCTGCTTCAAAAGGGACGAATAGAAAATGAGGAAGCTTCTTAACAAGATATCTGAAAGGGATGGTTCAAGGAATTAAATTCTCATAGGCATGTAAGCTACTGGGGAACACTGTACTGCAATCGCAGCATTAGTGCTTATCACCTATGGAAATGGCAGAGAAAATATAAAAGAAAGCTGAAATCGCTTTCCAGCAAAGTCAAGGAGACTACTATAAACAGGAAAGAATCCTTCAAACTGTATTTAAAGCAAGAAAATAATGAGTATCATAAGCTCTAATAGATTAAATGTAAAAATATGATCAATTAGGCAGAATGGGAAAAGAATTTGAGAATCAACAAGATAAAAGAATCAAAATTAGTACTGAGTCATATTTCAACCACAGCAAAAAAACATGCCAGTGTCCATTGGGCCAGCAGATGATTTGTATGAAACATGTACTTAGGGAGATGAATTCTTCCAACCAGTATTTCCTGTGGAAAAGAAATGAAGATGCTCCCATGCTATAGTGCTATTCTCTGGCTGAAGAGGGCTCAGCAGATAATCTGTCTGAATGTGACGTTATTGTGGAAGCTGCTACAGATAAAATATTAAGAAAAAAAAAGATAAAATGTTCTGATAAAATACTAGGAAACCACCACTATCACAAAAGTGCTGAAAGAACTCAGGTACGAAACAGTTCAACTACTAATGGTGTAAACTCTTATTTGTCTGGGCAGTAAATAAAATAGCAGATGAAATTCAATCTAGATAAATGCAAGGGAAGTGAAATGCAGTGTAGATAAATGTAAAGAAATCGGTGCTTATGAGGAAAAGCAATCCTAGCTTCACAAATAAAATGATGGACTCTGTGTTGACTCTTGCCCCTGAGGAACAGTCAACCTTGGGATTATGATAGTTTTATGGAAGTGTCAGTTCAGTGCAGTCAATGTTCACTCCATATCCCAAGAAAAAAAAATCTTAAAAATTACTAGGAAAGAAATAGAGTAGAAAACAGAAAATATTATTATTTAACGGAATAAATGCATTATTTTCTTGCATATATATATAGCCCATATATAGCCTCTCATTACAGAAAGGCTATATTTAAAGATTGGAAAAGATATATGGAAGGAAAACAAGGTTCATTGGAGGAATGGAAGTCTATCTCATTCACACTATCAGAAGTGACTGTGTTCGCTGGGATTCTTCACCCTGGGAAAGAGATGACTTGGGAGGTTGTCCTGGTTTGAGCGACACAGGACTAATTTCTCTTCTAATACTTGGGAAGACTGCACTTTTAGAAGACTCCAGTGTCTGAATTTGTGAAAATATTTACTTTATAGCCAGCTATGGTGTGTGGGTTTCAAGGTCTCAGTGTTTTTGAGCTAGCCAGGTGCAGGGATGAGGAGGAGCAAGACCCAGGCACTTGACCCAAGCTGGCCAACAGGATTATTTCACACCATCAACATCACATTCACTATAAATTAGAAAGTTTGCTGTGAAGTTCTCTCTCTCCCTTGATGGCTGCCATCCTGAGAACTTTGTGCCCTGGTGCCGGACTCCTGAGGCTTTCCTTTCCTCCTGAAGCCGTAGCGCTCACAGTGTCCAACATTTGGTGTCCGCTGCTGGGAGTGCACAGCTTCCTACTGATGTAATTGGCTGAGTATAATCTTTGCATATTCAATATTGGTTCTTTAGTGCTGTTAATGTTAATTATCTCATCTTATTCTATTAAATCTGTTTATACTTCAGCTCCTGGGTTTCCTTGTTTTTTCCCCATTCCCCTTCCCGGGTGGAGATGGGTCATTGGGTGACAGAATGATTGTCTAAATGACAACAAATTGTTATGGGTCTCTCAAACCGTAACAGAGATATAGCAGATGACAGGAGTCAGGTTCAAAACAAAAAAAACAAGTTTTTTTTTCATACATAATGTAATAGATCTAGGGAATTCTGTGCCAAATAATGTTGCGATAATAACTCCACATGGGTTATAAGGGAGAATGGACAAGTTTTTAGAAGAAAGATTCTTGGAAAAAAGACTCATTACAGGCCACTAAATGGAAAAACCACATCAGGATTAAGAAATTCTCAGAGCTGAAAATAATCGGAAGTTGGGAAATCAGTAGATAGTATCATACATACCTGCTCAGTTCTTGCTTTTCTCTGGCTGTCCATTTAGGCTAGATAGACCCTTAATCTGAACAAGTAAACCACCAATATAGTCTAATACTTTCATAGTTCTTTATTATTATTAAGTATTCTTATTTCTTTATACAGTGGCCCCAATTATACGTACTTTACAAACAAAAAGAACATGGCTTACTTGATGAGCTCACTATCTGAAAGTTACATGATAAAAATTATTAATATTCCTTCTATAGCTTTTATGTTGAGGAGCTTTAATCATGACTCAAAATTCTGCTACACCTGAAATAAATCATAGACAGAAAAACAAGACAAAAATGGAAATACTAAGTCTGCCCCAAAGGATTTGGAAATACAAGCATAGAACAAGAAACAGAAACAGAATAGCAGGGAAGCACAAGTAAACTGTGAGACTGCATGAGACATTATCCACTGGACCATGGATGCTTTTGGGAGCATGGTGGTAAAAGGGTATTTTGAGAGGAAAAATGAACTGAGTTTGCAGGTTACAGGGAACACATTTTAAATATGAAGGATGCCTGGAAAAAAAAAAACCACAAACTTGCCTGAAAATTTAACAGAGAACGGGTGGCCATTTGTGTTAAACAAATTTGTATGGCAAATGTCATCTGTCATAAAGAAATGGCAGATGAAAGAAAGAGTCACCTGTGAAGTGTAGTGTAATCAAGCCCAATAAATTTATGACTGATGCAGCAGAGGTGAATTCACAGGAGGTATAAAAATGGAAAAGGAACATGGTAGAAGCTGAGAAGAATCATTGCAATAGATATGTCAACATGAGAACTGCGTTTTTGAAAAACGGAGAAAGGAATATTGATGTAGATGAGAGGAGAGGTGAGCCTAGACAAGAATTTTACCTGAATGGGCAAGTAGGAAAGCTGCATGTGAGGTGTGTTTTGCATTGAATCTTTCAGACATAACTTCAGCGGCAGGATCTACAGCGAGGTCTGAGCTGAGGACAATGTCCTTTGTGTAGTCATGAGTGGCAGGGGGTGGTCTCATAGTGGCTGAAAGGAGGTAGGCATATAGAGCCAGGGTAAAGGTGGGAGAGCTCTCTTAGCTCTGTCAAGATTGAGCTGACAAAAATGTACAAAATGACATTTTTTTTCTTAAGTTAAAATAGCTGTTTGATTAAGGGGTTGCAGGACTGGAACTTAACACAGACTGGGGAAGAGAGGGTATGGAAGGCAGGAGTCTGCTGCCTATGTGTATCTATATGAGCACAGGTACCTTATGTGGGACCTGGCTGCAACAGAAATGCAGAGATCCATCTTACCTAATCCTTGGCTTTAACAACTTCATCCTGTATCAGCAAGTAAGAGAGGCAGCAGGGCCCATCTCTACCTAATCCTAAAAAAAGACACACATTACTTAGCATGAAAATTCACACAGAACTAAAGATATAGATACCCCTAATTCTAATATTTCAATATTGCAATCTTAATATGTATATATTTCTTTAATTCAGAAAGCTCTTCTATTGAAGATACATACTGTTGGTTTTTACTTTTGATGGACTCTTTTACAACATGCATACCGCATAATCAAAAAAAGCCCATAATTAATGGATTGAGGCTGAGCGTGGCCTAAGGAGTGTAAGAAATATCTCCATATCTGATGGGAACATTCCCTAGCAGCATTTGACTGCAGTAGACCTTGTAGCAGTTTGACGGTTTTTATTTCAAAGTCTTATTGTTCAGAGGCTATTGATACTGAATTTCCTCCCTTTGTAATTTAAAACAGCAAGGACATCTGATTCAGTCTTTTTCTCTTTATATTTTACCATATAATACTAGACAAAAGAGCAGAGATCACTGAGAGAGGTGCTTGCTGTAATGGCACCGTTAAAGAGTGAAAGCTGGAACAATTCTCTTCGGAAAGATATTTGAAGAGGTCAGTCTCCCTACTACAGATGGTGATGTTTTGATGGACAAAAAAAGAGTTTGCTGTTTGAATTCAGACAGGTAGGTCATGGCTTTAACTGTCTGCTCACTGACAGGGAAAAAAAAAAAAGATACAGGATTTCATACTATTATTTCTGCATTCACTGTTGACGGAGGAGTTAAAAACATACTTACTCTTGAGTTTATTCCCTAGGTGAGGAAATGTGGTATTATTGTATTTCTTTCTTTGAAAACTCGACAATTTCATCAAACTAGGAATGTTACTTTTAAGGTAATTTATGTAAGCGTGACTGCATCCTGTGCTGACTTGCTATTGTGTAACTCCTTCTAAAATGGTCTTTACAGAATGACAACAAAGATTCTTTTTTCTTAGGGCAAAAGTACAGTCAGAAGATACTATTTTCTCTCTTTCTCCAGCAGTTGAAGAGCAGCACTGAAATGGAGATACAGACACCTATTCTTGCAACAGGCTGTGCACTGAAGGCTCGACCTGAAGAGAACCACTGGGATGCTGAGATAATTGAAAGACCCGACGTGCTTGACATGACCCAATATACTGAAATATTTCTAGGCATTTTTTAGGTATTATGTTAGTGATGGAGCTGCCATGACATTTTCATACTAGATGTATTATTTCAGCTCTTCATAATTTTGCTCTAAAAATGACCTTTTAAGATAATTTTTATGTGTGTATGAGGGTAGTACTTAAAGGTGCTAAACTGACAACACTTACAATCTATTTAATGGGTATAGCAATGTCAGTACAGTGCCCAGCTCTCAGCGGTGTGCCAGTAATACCTCATTTCTTCAACCAAAAAGGCAACTGAACATTTCAACATCCTTGATTATCTGCTGAGACTGGCAAAGGCTTTGCAGAAATAAGGGGATCAGACATTCTCTCTGAAGGCTTCTTTCATTTGGAGCATGAATTCTCCCTTCCCTTCCTCTTATTTGAAATAGTCTGACTCTACTAAAGGAGGACTCCCTTCCCTTCCTCTTATTTGAAATACTAAAGGAGGTTAGCACCTACTAAGGGGGACTTATCTTTGTTTTAATAGCCAGAAACTTCCAAAGGATGATGATCAAAAGATAAACTGGTAGTTCTAGTTAATTTCTATGCTGCATGTTTTATTTACTTCTAATTACTAAATTTGGATGAGTTGTTGGTAAGCCCTATGTTTGTAGTGCCCAGAAGTTTAGGGAAACAGAATGAATTTTAGGTACTCACAGTTATTTTCATTTTATTGATGTGGGTTTTTTTCTTTTGAGGAATGAGGGAAAAATATGCAAGCTGACTACAGAAGATAACAAAGAACATGTGCATGCTATTTTCAGAAATAAAAGTAAGTGTGAATATTCCTTTGGAGGGGGACAAAATGAGAGGAAGAATCAAAAGAAAGATACAGGACAAAAAGAGTAAGACAGAGGGGCTGAGAGGGCTTGAGTCATGGGACAGAGCACAAAGAGGGAAGGAGGAAGAAGCGGTTGGGCTATGTGAGGTGCTGATGAGGAGCCGGGGCAGGCAGCCATTAATTAACTTCTGCCTGATCACCTATTCTTGCCAGAACTGTGTAAGTAGAAACTGGAATAATCCTAGCATTGCAGGCTGCCCCAGAGAGCTGAGGTGAAAGCCAGACCGTCCATACATCTGCTTTGACTTTCAAGTTTAAAGGAATTGTTAAGTTCCTCCACTGCTCTACAGGGAGCTCCTCTCGTCTATGTTATGTGCTGAGAGCCCTCATTCTTCGAAGCTGTTTGTGTCCCTCAGTCTGCCCTTCTATATAAAGCCAAATTTGAGGTCAGTTCTGTTTACTTTTCCTTCCCCTTACATGTGATTTGAGTTGTCCTGCCAATCACCACATACGCGACAAGATCAGGGGCTTGTCCATCGTCAGGCAGGGTGTTCTGCAGAATTTGTCACTGCGCATGTTAGCATGGATCTGCAGAGTCTGAATGAAGGTGTCTGAGCCCTGCTGCTTGTCCTATTAAGACTGAAATTGTGTGTGAAGAGAGAGTAGGATGGGGATGCCAGTTAAAGGCAAAAAAAAAACCCTTAAGAAGTGAAACGCTAAGATAGGCAACTCCTACTGGAGCAGGGAAGGTGATAAGAGTTTTGAAGGAAAGATTAGACTGCATGGGCCTGTAGCATATTTGGGTAGGGCTCGCAAAACCAGATTCAGGAAAGGAGTTCATTTTGCAGTCAGACTACCTATGTAGCCAAAGAATTGGTGGAGGTAATGGGGTGCCAGTGTGAACACATCAACGATGGATGTGATAATGTGCTATAAACAACCTAGGAAATTCAAGCACAGAACGAACACACAATTAATATTTTTCTTTGGAATTTTCTGCCTTTCCAAAATACTAAAAATCTGAAACCCAGAAAATTATTACTGAAAGTATTTCAGATGCATGATTACATCATTCACCAACCAGCCATCTCTATGCTCTATTTAAAAAAAATAGATGACTACTACACCCATAACACACTAATAGTCTTTGCAATAGCAAGAGGAGTTTTGGCTCTGGAAAGGCTTGTGTCGCTGATACTCACAGAGCTGTGCTAAATGTAGCGCAGGCTCTTGTCACAGACCGTGTGCTTGCCAACCTTTATGTTCCCTCCATGCTTCATGGTAGAACTAGTTTGACCCTACCTGCATTTATCCATGGTTAAACACACATCTTCCAATAATGCTCTTACAGTTCTGTTACAAGCTTTCATCTCTAGCACTATTATCATAGAATCATAGAATGGTCAGAGTTGGAAGGCACCCTAAAGATCACCTAGTTCCAACCCCCCTGCCATGGGCAGGGACACCTCCCACTAGACCAGGTTGCTCAAAGCCCCATCCAGCCTGGCCTTGAACACCTCCAGGGATGGGGCATCCACAACTTGTCTGGGCAACCTGTTCCAGTGCCTCAGCACCCTCACGGTAAATAATTTATGCCTAATATCTAATCTGAATCTACCCTCTTTCAGTTTAAAACCGTTACCCCTTATCCCTGATAAAGAGTCCCTCCCCATCTTTCCTGCAGGCCCCCTTTAGGTACTGGAAGGCTGCTATAAGGTCTCCCTGTAGCCTTCTCTTCTCCAGGCTGAACAACTGAACTCTCCCAACCTGTCCTCACAGGGGAGGTACTCCAGCTCTCTGATCATCTTCGTGGCCCTCCACTGGGCCTGCTCCAACAGGTCCATGCCTTTCCTATATTGGAGTCTCCAGAGCTGGATGCAGTACTCCAGGTGGGGGCTCACAAGAGCTGAGTAGAGGGGGAGAATCACCTCCCTCGACTTGCTGGTCATGGTTCTTTTGATGCAGCCCAGGGTATGGTTGGCTTTCAGGGCTGTGAGCACGCATTGACAGCTCATGTTGAGCTCCTCATCCACCAACCACCCCAAGTCCTTTTCCACAGGGCTGCTCTCTCTATTCTCAATCCTCAAGCTCTTTAAGTCATACCAGTATGTCAGCATCAATTCTATAGGATGCCCCCGTTCTTCTAATTACAAAAACAAATTTGGGGGAAAAGCCAAAAAAAAAAAAAAACCCTCAGATTATTCCCTCAGGTTTTTTTACCGCCGGCTGCGGGCCAGGGCTGGGGCTGGCTCCCACCACTGATGCGGCGTCGGCACCCATGTGCGAAAGGCAGTGGCCCCGCAGTGCTGCCCTTGCCTGTCCACCTCTCACCCTTGGGTGTTGTGCTGTCACGTTGGACTCGGGTCATGTGGTCACACAAATACCCCTGGTTGGTTGGGATTTTTTTTATTTTTCTTTTTGGTTTTCTTTTTTTTCCTTTCCCAAATGCAACGTCTTGCTATTTTTCAAGGGTGCAAGAATGAGCTCCACAACGCAACGAAGTCCCCCGGGAACTCAGCTCTTACAACGGGGGTTAAATAAAAGCAGTTTTACGATGCTTCGTTCCCACCCGGGGGGAACAGAGGAAGTGCCAGACCGCATTTTGAGCCGTTTTCCCTAATAAATGTGACCCTGAAGAGACACCCCCTCAGAATGAACGGCTCTGCACTGCCACTTTGTCCGGAGCCCCCCTGACTGCCCGTCCCCCGCCCCGCGCTGCCCGGTCTCCCCCGCGCCCTCGCTCCCCCCGGCGGAGGCGGGACGGGGCCGGCGGGGGGCGGGCGCAACC
>NW_009646966.1:737697-765156 GCF_000708025.1 Charadrius vociferus | reverse complement strand
CCCCCCACCTGCGGGAAGGAATGCCTCCGGGACCCCGGTGCCGTCTGCCTCTGCCGGCAGCTCTTGGGGCGGTGTGGCGGAGACTGCCCCTGCCTGTCACGGCCATTCTGCCTGTCCTTCTAATTTAAATATCTTTAACGACGCTGAATTCTCATTATGCCACCTAGTAACGATACTATGCCTTTTTTTCCTGCAGTGGACCGCAGTTCGAAGAGGAGACAAGTGAAGCCTTTGGCAGCTTCGCTGCTGGAAGCTTTAGATTATGATAGCTCTGATGACAGTGATTTTAAAGTTGGAGATGCTTCAGGTAAATATGCTTCCTCGTCTCCTCGGTTCAGAATTATCTCATTTTTATTTTATGGTTGCTCATTTAATATATGGGAGACAGAATGGTATTAGTGAACTGTTGGGACTTGGAGCCACTTGAAGTTCAGTGACCTGATTGGATAACTGGAAATTCTTACGCTCCGGATAAGAAACAACTGATTAAACAAAACATCCATACAATACTTCAATTGCAAATAATTTTTTCTCAATGGAAAACTCGTGATTATAAAACAAGTTTTGGCAGTAGCTTCTGTGCTGACTGCCTTAGCTATATCTATTGCTTTTTATTTCTTCAACGTAGAGATAATTTTTGAAATATTCACTGCATTTAGTATTAAAACAAGAATGTTCTAAAGCCATTTTGTTTTGAATCAGGCTGGATAATAGTTTGTTGCGGACTTAAGAACTTGCCTGTTTTTCAAGGTTAATTCCACTCGGTGAGTGAAGACCTTAAGCAGAAAGATAATCTGTTCAGAATTTTATTGTTTTTTACAATAGACAAACCTAAGGTGTCCATTCCAATAGCTATGCAGAAAGGTGTACGCATTTCATACCAGAAGGAAATCTTTGCTTCAGAATGTTTTTGTTCTGCAGTCTTTTCTATGTGTGCAGATTCCTGTATCTGCAGTGAACATCCACAGAAACTGAAAGTAAACAAGATGCCAAAATAAAATGAATAAATTCAAGCATATTGGAGGGAAGGAAAAGAAGGGGCAGGACCATGTTTGTGAATGAACTGCATATTGGATGTTCTGTAGCATACACTCGGGGAAATAAGCAGAGATGCAGGATGTGTAAGGTGTAAGGGAAGCATTACGACAGCTTGTCAAATAACTTTGTTATTTCTGCACTGGGGATGCTGATCTATGTTTTCATGTGAATCTATCTTGTGAAAATATTCCCCATCTCCATTTAAAGGCTTATTTTTTAACATCTGGCAAGCTCATCCTTACTAATAAACTTAAAAATGTCTAATAATTATTTCTCCAGTGCCAGTTTTATGATATGCCCTAGTGCTCCTTGGGTTTTTTTTTCCTAAGGTTAGACATATTTCCCTTGGTTGGTATTGTAGAAGCAGGCTGCAATGACTTCAGAGAGTAAAACTGCTATTACCATTTCACGCCAAGATTTCTGGGGGCTTGTTTCATTTACTTTTTTAATCTTGTTTTGGGTATTTTTGGTCCTTTCTTTTGAGTTAAGGGCACTGCCTTTTGTAAAGACAATTTACCATAAAAGGAAATGATTTTTAGTTCCCGAAGAAAATCTCCCTATTCTGGAATAGTAGTGTAGGCAGGATTTAAGGGAGAAGGAGAATTAGAAATGGAGTATGGGAGATGGACACATAATTCAGAGCAATATATTATTTGATTAGAAGACAATTAATTAAAAATAATGAATAAAGCTCCCTGGCTCCACTTTGTCTAAATGCAGAGGGTTAATGTGTAATTGATATCCTCTTTGACTTTTAGGATATTGTATGTGCACATGGTGGGGGTCAGTGTCTATCTTTGATAGTGTTTCAATCTCAGTTTCATTTTGAGGAAGTCGGATGGGTTGTCCCTTAGAAAAGCAACACTAAATTGAAACAAGCGTATGAGAAAGACCCAAGTTCTACTTATAAAATGTTTTTCTAATTAGTGGGTTTTGTTGATATAACTTTGTTTTAGCCTCTCAGAACCTGTATTGGTCGCTTTTAGTAGAAATCAATGTTTGGTTTAATAAAATTTAAAATTTAGTGAAAATACTTTGAAACAGCGGCAGAGTGACATTTTATCCTATAGTCAAAGATTTTCAAAATGAAAGGAGAAAGTTGTGAGGGTTTGGAGAAGTTGGGGAGTAGAAAGTTATTAAACATACGAGTTCTAAAGTTGAAACAAGAAACAAACATTTCTTATGTGTAATACAAGTTAAATGAATAGTTGCAGGACATTTGAAACAGAACATCTGTGCTGATTTTAAAATGAAGACGGTATAACGTAGCCTTAAATTTGATTGTACCTGGTCCATTTAGATTTGGATCTGAAATAAAGGGACTTTTTTACACACGCACCCATATCCATAAATAAAATTGACAATTTCACAGTTGTGTGTGTGTATGTGTATGTGTGTGTATATATATATATATATATAAAGAATATGTGTGTACATGCACAAGCAGCCCTACTAGACAAATTCTGGATTGTTGCTAATAGGAAACAGGTTCTCCTTTTTTTCCACTGTGGATTCAGCTTTCAAAGCATGATGTATATTTCTCCGGTACAGTCAGGGCTGTTGCTTTTTCTACTTTCAATGACCATTGAGGTCTCTCCATGTGCAGCCTGTTGCAAATCAGTGTTTGGTATTTGTTTGAATTCAGAATTTCATTGCATAGTTTGCTTACAAAGGGAAATAAATGTGACAGAAGGAAGAAACAATCTTTCTACATTGAAAATGACCATAAATTCTACTCATGCGCTCAGAGGAGTCCTGTAAGTATGGTAATTCCACAGCTCTGTGATGTATGTTTATTTGATTCATATGCACGTATAGGTGTTTAAAAAACCAAAACAAATTTGAAAGTTAAAAGTTAAAGGACTATTTAAAAAGAATTCCGATGTTGTTTACTCCCTGATGATTATGTTGCATCCATATGTATGAGCTTTAGGATATTAAGTGATATGTGCTACTAGATGATATTATGCAAGTCTAGGAGGACTGAGCCCTGAACATTTACGCTTTTACAGATGTTCATTTTCTATCAGATTTCTGGGAGTGTGAGATGCAATAAGGATTTGAGAAGTTGGTATTAAGTACTTTTAGGAAGGAATCAGCGTTTCTGAATTTTTGTATTCAGAGTCCTGATGCCTTGGTAAATTTTTTAATTACAGAAAATATTTCTAAACACCAAACCCCCATTTCCACCAAAAAAAAATCCATAGAAGATGTGGCCTTTACTTACAGTGTAGTTAATTTATTTTCTTTTGGATTTCGGTCACACCAGCAGGCAATTACTGCCTTTACCACTTTATAGATTTCATCATTCTGACATCTCTTTAAGTAAATATACAAGAATGTAACAGTCCTAAAATCAGTTTCCCTAAAGTAAAGAGTTTTCAGGCCGGTGGGCTTTTCGTTATGTTAATATTGAATTAAGTAATTTTTTAATGGCTTCTCTTTTTCTATGTAATAGAAAGTAGTAATGCCATTTTTTTAAAGTACTGTATTTTTCTGTTTTTTACAAACATCTTGAAATACTGTTCCTAAAGTAAGAATGTCATATGTAATATTAATGTGGGATCAATCAAAAAAACTCTCCCTTTGGAGTCATAGCGTACAAATATGTGAATTGAAATGATGGTACTGTAATATACTCAACTGAAGTTTTTTAATTATATGTTTCACAATACAGATCAATTATTTGAAGTTTTGCTTTTAAGTTAACTAGAGCATACTTTGTTTTTTTTGTTTTTCTTCTTTTTTTTAATTCCTTTTTTTTTTTTTTCTGGGAGCATCTGGAGATATACTGATGTCAGAAATCAGTGTATAGTTGTAGAGTAATTCCCAGCAGGATTCCAAAGCAACAATCTACTACTTTTCTTTCCTTTCATC
This sequence comes from Charadrius vociferus, assembly GCF_000708025.1. NCBI lineage: Eukaryota > Metazoa > Chordata > Aves > Charadriiformes > Charadriidae > Charadrius > Charadrius vociferus. The sequence goes on along the minus strand of NW_009646966.1, from coordinate 761,241 downwards.
GGTGAAGTCGGTCAGTTTTGGCAGCTCATACACTGAAATTGAAATGATGCAGAGAAACGTAGTGAGGTCTCTGAACAAGAATGATGTGTGAATTTAAGAACTGGCACTCTATCTCAGTGTAACTGAGAAGAGTGTAGCTGAATGCTGCCTTCGAGAACTGGATTCCATCACTGCTTCTGCTACAAGTCTCCTAGACTCAAATTTTTAGACATTTGTAAATGTTTGGGTTTTTGGTGTTGAGTGTGCAGCCTGACTTGCGTAAATATTATGTATTATTATTGCAATTGAGGTCAGTAGGAGCTCTGTTTAAAACGTGTAATGATCTATATAAATGCATATATTAGGTATTCTGAAAAGCCTGTGATTTGATCTAGAAATAAAAAGTTGCAAATATCTTTATCTTTCTGTAATTTGCTTTGTCTTAGCACAATAGAGATTCCGCTTTTGCTTTCCTGTACAGGATATTGTAATATAAAGAAATGTTTGCAAAGCACCAAAATGCTGTAGTGATAAACACTACTGAAATATTGATGAAGAAGCTAATACGTTTGTTTTTGAGAATAAACTTAAATTATATGCAACAGAAGAGGTGTAGGGTATTCCAGTAGACAATGGAGGTAAGAAAAAATATTGACTGGCTAATCATTTGTAAATTATCACACAATTGCACAATCTCAGTAGTTAGAATCATTTCAAGCCTTGACTTTGCAACTCTAATGTGTGTAGTCCCTTAGAGTGAAATTTGCAGGGGTGTTTTCCCATTGAGAAAGTGGAAAATATGGGCATTACACTCTCTTGGGTTATCTTCATCCCAAGTGAGATCTTTTATCTGTACAGATGTCTCCCACTTGAAGTAACACTTAGGAATGACTGACGGGAATTTTGAACTTGCATTGTCTTTGGAAACACTGAGATTTCTGTTCTTCTGTGTGTTTACTGACAGCAGAGAAGTAATGTAACAGAAATCTAGCCTTTATTCCAGTGTCTGGGCAGAGTGGATTTAGTGATGGGGTGGCATTATTTTTGTTTTCCCCCTGCTCTTTGTGCTTTGTCTTTCCAGTCTGTCTGTCCCTTATGGGACCGTTGCTCATTGATTCAGCATCATTCTGCTTGTCCAGACAGTCTTCAGCAGGTTTTTCATGGTCTCCTACTTTACTACTTCTACTTTATTTTCTCTTGCATCTCCTCCTTTTTGTGTGTATGTCCATCTCTTGTGTATTTCCTGCCACATGGAGAAGATTCTTTGGCGCTTTATTAACTCCACCTTGGTGAGATGGTCGATTTGTAGCCTGGGCACAAAGACTCTGGACTCTGAGAGTCTAGGCGTGCCTAGTGAGGGTGGGATGTTTGGAGTCTTTCTTGAGCATATGCTAGTTACAGTGGCTCAGAGACTTAGACTTAGCATGTCCCAGACACATGTTCAATTGTCTCAGAGATGTCACTTCCCTTGTACAAGATGTTAAAGTCTTAGGTGTTTCTGGGAAAAATATCTATTCTAGCTCACTACTCAATAATTTGTATTGGAGTCTAACATTAAGGATTATTTAGGACGGCAGCTTTGCTGAGAAAGTCGTGGGACATGCAATACTTTATGCCAAACAAGTAAGGTTTCATAATGTTAAAAACAGTTGAGGACAATGTCTGAAACTGGGAAGTGTCAAGCAAATTCAGGAGGTAGGATAATCAATTCCATCAGTGTTACAACATTGTAAGTAAGGCAGTTCCCAATGACTCGGGTCAAACTTGGCAACCTTTAGTTTTGAGTGCTATTACAACTTGAATAGACATCTACTGAAATGCTGTGTGATAGGATTACTGCTTGTGTAGAAGTGAGGAAACTGCATAATAAACAACTTTCATGAATGTTCCTCTTCCATCCTTTCTTCTATTTAACTAAACACTTGTCTTCTGAAAGAAGCATACATGGATCGGTGATCAGTTTCATTTCCTACTCTGCCCAGTCTACATATTCAGTTAATACAGAGCTTAGATACTTTTTTTTCAAAACATTATTTGAGGAGTGAATTTCTCTCCTTAGAGCAGTACGATCTTAATCTACTTTGGTTTTGTTTTGTATGTTCTTAATTATGTTACTTTGGACAGTTCCATTTTTTTAACTGTCAGCATTACCAACATTGAATTGCCAGTAGCCTACCAATGTTTAATCTTCATACTCAGCAAAATAGCATAGAAAGACAGCGGCATATATCTAACTGATGCTAGATTTTCTTTTTTGAAGTTATGTTGAAAGTAAGGTATTAAGCCTTTTCAATTCTTGCTTTCAGTACGGTTATATCGGTCTTAGCGTAATGCACATCTGTGGCCTTAGTCTAACAGACAAACGTGATCAGGAATTTACCAGTTACACAACTCTGCCTTTGGCAGTTTAAAAGTTCGTATTTTGCATTTACGATCTAGGTTTTCCTGCTTTATTTTTACATTCAGTTATTAATATCAGAATTTTCTACTTAATTTAAGCATTTCCTTAAAGTATTTTGGAGTCTTTATTTGCAATTTCTAGATCAGGTGTATAGGAAGTACAGCTGCTTTTACACATGTTTGGTATAGCACCTGTGCAAAGGAGGTTTTGTGACTCTGGAGCTGTTCTTGTAAGGAAGTTTATGGGCAGAGGCTGTTGTTGACAAACAGTTTTTGCTTGTGACTGGGAGAAAGAGCCTAAGGGACCGCTAGACAGGGCGGTGGTGCTCAAATGGCTTTAACCTCCAAAACAGATATCCTCACCTGTAGTCCTTTTTGTTACCACCCTTAAAAAGAGGGTATTGTGAAGCACACTGTGGGCTGGATGACTTCTCACATGATGCATATAGATTATTATTGAACAATATTATTTAGTAAGAATAATTTAAGACATGGTAGTTGTTTTCTGTATTGCATGCTCAGTTCTCCAGGTTTTTCCATACTTTCCAGTGTTTCAGGATCCTGGGGTTTATTCTTTGTATGTAGCTTTGAGCACCTGGGTAAGACTGAACCAGACAGGACTCTGTGCAAAAAAAAAGAACTTTGCAAAATGATGCCAGATGCTTCTCTTCTGCTATCTGGAGTTCGTTAGGCTTTGTTAGTGGAAGAGGCAAGCCCAAAATCGAATCTGTGGTTTCATTTAACTCGTGTATCCTCCAGACTTCACTTAAAAACAAGCAATAAAGCTGCGTTTTAGAGCTGCTTGTTAAGCTAAATGCTTCATTGAAGAATCAGCCTGTTTCTGTGAGTATGTGGCCATGTACTTACGTAGTGTAGCCCTTACTCTCTGTATACATGGATTTTCTTAGAATGTAAAAAAAAAAAAAAAAAAAGTCACAGGGTACCATGTTTAAACTTGCTTGTAAGATGGTCCTGCAAAACCCTGGGAGGATTTTTTTCACTGCTGTAGTGGTTTCAGTAGCATGCCCCTGAAGTCTTGTGCATAGTACATATTATAGAAGGCTCCATAGCTGACGTGGAGATTAATAGTAACTTTTTTTAATCTTTATTACACTTTTTCTTATGTTAATTCTGGAGCATAACGTTCTGTCCTGGAAAATTCCTCTCGGAATTACCCTCTTTAGGTTAGACTGCCACCTGCTGTTGTGCTCAGTAGAGCTAAAGGTGCAAGGTGTACAGAAATAAATGATGCCTTTCTCACAACCGTTAGCTCTGATATTTGTTCTCAGTGGAACTCTATATTCTTCACTATTTGCCAGTGTGTCTGGCCCCATCTTTCACTGAGAGTAACTTGACTTCTCTCCCATAGGGAATGACATGATATGGTTGCCAATTTCAAAGAGCCATTCTTTAAGAATTTCTTTCAAGGAGAAAATTGTATACTGCAGCCTCTTCCTAAGTGAAAGTGCATCTGACAGAAGAACACCTGCGAAAATAGCTGTTATCACAGAATAGCTCTTTCAAGAAAAGTACCTATCACGGTGGATGCATTCAGACCGAAGAGGGATATCCCTTACTATAGGTGTGTACGTGCAAGCCGAAAGGAGAGCACAAAGCCTAACGTGCAGGAAGAAGGCAAAGAGAATTTGAAGGAGAGAAGTGAATGAAACGAACATTTATTTGTTCTCTGCTTTATATTGTTTGCATGGCATAAAGCAGCTAGAGAGGATCCTCAGTGTTGTAGTATTGATATGCAAGAATCACTGTTGGTAATTTAGAGTGCTGTTAAAGACCAAGCTATACCCAGAGTAAGATTTCCCCCCCCAAAAATGAAGTGCAAGCTTAAATTCACAAGAAGTCTAAGCATAGACTTAGACATGGAACAGCACAATTAAAGCATCCAAACAAATTACTGTCATGGAGTTGTGGTGAGGAAGTAAAACAAAAGGAAATAATATAAGGTAACTTACAAATCCAGTTAAATAAATTTTAATGTGGCAAAACCCTGTACTACCTTATTTACAGTGAGATAAATAGTGCACATTGGCCCTCAGAACCTGCGAAATGAGATACAAAGATATGTTTTGCTTTTGAACATACATATGGCATTTAATCTATAATATAAATGTCTAGTATGAGAGTCTAGCTTCAGGAGTTACTTGTAAAGTGTGAGACCTTGTAAATATCATAGAATGGTTTGGGTTGGAAGGGACCTTTAAAGATCATCTCGGCCAACCCCCTGCCATGGGCCGGAACGTCTTCCACTAGATAAAGTTGCTGAAAGCCCCATCCAACTTGACCTTGAACACTTCAAGGGATGGGGCATTCACAACGTCTGTGGGCAACCTATTCCAGGATCTCACCACCCTCATCATAAAAAGTTTCTTCTTTGTGTCCAATTTAACCCTACCTTATTTCAGTTTAAAACCAGTCCCCTTTTTCCTGTCACTACAAGCTTTTTTGCAAAGTATCTCTTTCTTATAAGCCGCCTTTATATATCGAAAGGCCGCAATAAATTCTCCCCGGAGCCTTTTCTTCTACAGGCTGAATAACTCCAACTCTCAGTCTGTCTTCATAGGAGAAGTATTTCAGCCCTCTGGCCATTTTCGTGGCCCTTCTCTGGACCCACTGTAACAGGCCCAGGAATATTTATTCAAAGAAAGCTATTGTAAAGTGAAAATAATTTTTTTAGGTTGCGTATTAGTTAATACTGTTTTTTTTTTTTCCTTAAACATGTCTCAGGAGTGTTCTGCTATTTCAGAACTTCAGTTAAATATGTTGTACTTCCATTATTACCATTAAGGCTGGTAGGTGTAAGGAAAGGACTGAATTACTCTTTTCTCAAAAGACTGTACAATAATTTGTGTTACTGCATTATTTTTTTTTTCCTACCTCTCTACAGGTTAGAAAGTTTGCAGGAGACTCTTAATTTCTATTAGCTTCTAAGAGGACCGATAACATTAATATCCCAATCAGTAGGAGTAGCGCTGATGGATTATTTTTTTTTTGGATAATTATATAATCTGCTCATCAAATACTTCCACGTACAGGTATATGCAGAAAAAGACAAAACTGACCATTATATTGAAGTAAGAACTGAGTTACTGGCTAGTTATAGACAGTGTTCTGTGGGGTGGAAATAAATGCAGTGTGAAGTGTGTAGCACACTGGCCCCACTGTTTATGTGGCTTGATGCAGAGATGCATGTGCACAGAAATTCTCTGTGTAAGGTGATACTGAGTGGGTTTGGGTTTTTTTTTGTGTAGTAACGAAAGTGACTACACTTTTTTTTTTTTTTTTAAGTTTGCAAGCGTCAACATATTTCTTCCTTGAATGTATGTGACCGTGCATCAAGAGCTTGATGATGGCTCTGAACAAACTGAGAACTTTAGCCATTGCCTAATTGATCCCTGCATTGGATCAAACATCTTTGTATTTTCTTGTTAATTTTAAAAAATATTTTCTGACTTTTTCTTCATTAAAACTAATACTTTAAATGAAAAGTAGTAGGTGAGTATAAGATGAGACATAGTCAAGGTGGTTGATGTTTACAAAATTTAACAAGTTCACTTGCCATATTTTAAAATAATTTTTACATGTACTTTATAGTATGGATGCCTTATTTTTGTGATTTTTTTTTTTTTTTTCCATACAAATCCTCTTCTGTTCCTTTCTATTGCACAGATTGGCCTGGGTTAATTAATAGAAATAATGACTACACACAGAACAATACCATATGAGTGGTATAAGGTTAGAATTTATGCATTGTTGTGCAGCTGCAGCACTGAATGAGGCATAGCTTATGTGGGATTAAGAAGTGGAATAACATTGAAAGTAAAAAGAGACCCCAAACTCAGAAAACCAAACCTGTACTAAAAAGGAAGGTGTGGGAGTATCCATACTTTTGTCAGTACTTGTTGCATAAACTTTTTGGTTTGTAATTTTAAATTTCTTCTATTGGGTAGCTATTTTAATTTGAAGATTTAGAAAACACCTCCAGAAATTAAAAACTGGAATGCTCTTTCTTTAAGATGTGACTTCACATGGAAATTATTCTGTGCTACTGCATATTGTTAATATGAACTGCAGTTCAAAGGAACATTTAACGTTCATTTAATAAATTCTGCCATCTTTTTTTTGCCATCTTAAAATGCACTCATGTTTAACAGATTGTCAACATACCACTTGAAATAGCAGTATTTGGACACCAGCTGAAAAAATAGGTGGAATACCTTATGAACATGCATCATTCTTTTGTTTAACAACTTGCTTCAACAGATTTTATTTTTGGGGGTACATTTGTGTCGGAACTTTTTTTAAATTTTCATATGCTCAACAGATTCTGAAGGAAGTGGTCATGGGAGTGAAGATGCATCAAAGGACAGTGGTGAAGGTTCCTGTACTGAATCAGAAGAAAATATCTTGGAGGAGGAACCGGCAGAAGAGAAAGTAGAAGAGCAACAGCCAAAAAGCTCCACTGAAGAGGAGGTGCCAACAGCAGACAAAGAGGTAATTAAAACTGAAAAGAAAGAACAAGAAGATGAAGAAGAAAAGCCAAAAAGGAAGAAAGAGAAAGAGAAAGCGGCTGAACCTGATGCTGTGGCTGATGAGCAAACAAATGAACCAAAAAAATGGAATTTGCGCAGGAACCGACCTTTGCTGGATTTTGTATCGATGGAAGAACTAAATGATATGGATGACTATGATAGTGAAGATGACAATGACTGGCGGCCTACTGCTGAGAAAAAAAAAGGAAAAAACGCACTGCGAAAAGAAGGAAGTGATGGAGATAATGAGGATGATGAAGATGATGGGAGCGGAAGTGATGAGGATGACAACGATGAGGAAGGTAATGAAGAAGATAATAGCAGCACGGCTAGTGATGGAGGATCCAAGAAGAAGAAGAGTAAAGTTCTTAACAGGAATAATGCAGATGATGAGGAATTGACAAATGATAGCCTGGCTCTTTCACAAAGCAAGAGTAATGAGGTAGTGCAACCAACTTTCTATAATATATCTGTCAAATGGAAACTACTCCCCAGTAGCTATTCTGTTAATTTGAAAAGTTAACCTGTTTGGCTGGAATTGTGTTTACAGGAATAAGTGAAGCAACAAAATTGTGCTAAATAGGCACTGCATATTAAACAAACTTGCTTGGACCTTTTGGCCAATCTAATACCACTAAAGTCAATAGAGAGACTTCTCTTGGCTTTAGAGGGTGTTGGATTAGCTCTAAAGCAAATAGGAGGTCCAGTATGCAAATCAACATGTATTAGCAAGACTTCTAGTTCAGTTTTAGCATAAATGTTGCACATCTGTAATGTTCTAAAAGTTAAAAGCAGCTGTGACATATTCATATAATAGCTAAATGATAGGTTATTCTTTACCCTAGCCCTTCTTTGTGACAAACATCAAAGTCTGAACACTAAGTTCACTGATAGAAGAATTCAAAGTAAAGACACATGCACACTGGGTTCAAAATCAAATAGGATAATCATGATAATTTATGTTGGGTTTGCTTATGATACTCAAAAATGAAGTAATTTCTTACAGTACTAAAAAGCATTTGGGAACTATTATTGATACATTAAATATCTTCTAATTGCAGAATGTGAAAATTATATGTTCAGTGTTTAATAATGCAACTTTTTTTTCCTGTGCACAATTACAGTTGCCTAAAGGTTGTGCCTGTGGAAAATTGGAAAATCTAAGATATTAGATTGTCAGGGTGTTTGACTTCATGTCCTGCAGTGGCAAAATTTTGAGCAAAGTGAAAATAGTTGCGGTAAAATCTACATTCAATTTTCAGGAAATAACTGCAGTGTCAACATGACATTTGATAAATAATAGTGGTATGGCACTAGTTAAATTTCTGCTGTTCCATTTAAGCTTTATTGTAATGTGTAAAATGACAGGGAACTAAACAGTGTTTGGAAGAATCAGTTATCTCTGTTTCAGATACTTTGTTATGTATTTTATATATATATGACTGCGAACAAGCTGTGCTGTTTTAATTACTCGTAATAATTGTGATTGAAAAAAGGGCATAATTCTGGGGTTTTTTTTTACTTTTTGTATGCACATCTTCTTTCATTGTCTAGCTCTGTAATTCTAGTGTTGTTATTCGCATTCTCTTGGCTCAGGATCTGGAAGTGCTCTACCAATACTGATGATCAGAACTTCAAATAGAGATAGGCAACTTTCAGAGTTGTTCCCTTTGTCAGGATGGAGATGTCATTCTACATTCTCAGGGATATATTCTTGAATACATCCATAGTTTCCATTGACCTGGAAAATTAAGCCTGTTTCAGAAACCCAGAGCTGCCTCTGATAGATCTTTTGTGAAGCTTCTTAATATGCATGGACCTCAGAGTCTGTTCTTGCCTTGGATTTAGGACATCGACGAAAAGATAAAATGAAAATTTGAAGTTCAAATTACAATTTTGAAACTGTTAATTTATCTTTACTGCATGTAAGGCAAAGTACTGTTTGTGAATAGGTCCTTAACAAGAAGTATTGCAACAGTGAGTATCTGTACACTGTATTATAGACTGTAATTTTTAGATTGATACTCACCTGTATTGTAACAGTATACTGTCCACTACTACAATATTTTAAAATAGTAAAATAAAGATAACCCCCATCTAGCAGACAAATTTAGCAAAATCTCATTACACTGCAGAAGCTATATTCTGAGAAGAACAGGTGTGTGAATGCATAATTCGCTTATGAAAGGATGTTCAGGTAGTTAACTCTGAACGTGTAGTAGTGTCCTTATTATACATTCTTCCTTTCCTTACTTTTTGTGGGTGGATGTTGGGGAGGGTGTTGGGTGTGGATTGTTTGCTTTTTGTTTCTGTGTGCTTTTATTTTTTCCCACATTTTGCAAAAATATTTTGAGGTCTGGATACGCTGTATTTTAACCTGTGCTGTAATGAAATACTATGTGGCTTTCTACTGTGTTAAGCACAGAAGACAAACTTAGCTTTCTTTTCTAAGGTCAAGCATCATTAGTAGATAAATGGTGCTTTTCCGTTTTTATAATTGCTACCACTTTATGGGATTCTTCGGTTCTCAGTGAGTGGCTATTTTATTTTTTAATTTTTGTTAATTCCTTTAAAGTTAGAGGTATATAGGCATATAGCTTGAAATGCTCACTTTCTTCATTAACAGCAGAGAAATGGGAATTACATTGATACAGCGATTCAGCTGAAATCCTCTCTTTCACTTGGGCAGGGGACGGGACTTGTTCAGGAGTTGGCAGCAGTTACCATGTCTGTGTAAAAGTTCCCATTCTTTAGACTAATAGTGTCGGATTCTGGGGTGGGGTCTTTCAGGTGCTTATATGGACTGAGCAGGGGAGAGCAGCATACATTCCAGATTATTCCCTCTCCATGTCTGTGTAGAAAATTAAGTCATTCTGCTGCTCTGTTTGACCTGTTGGCGGTCTTCCCATGGGGTAAACCATATTGGATGGGCATCCTAACATTAGAAGCAAATTTGATGCCCTTCCATCATTGCTTGTTTCTTTTTTTGTTCGTGTTTGCATATGTTCTCACTGCCTACACAGTTATTGTTATTTCAGTGTTTTTACAGTGCAATTCTGTTTATTTAATTTAAAGTAGTAGGTTGGTTTTTTGTTTTTTTCCTTTTTTTTAATTACCAGACCTTGGGCTTCTATAACAGTAGAGATTGTAAATGTCTTTTAAACTTCTGTTAGTGAAGCCAAATAACAGTTTAAGTCAAAGGTATTGTCAGAAAAAGCCAATTTCTGTAGAGTTGCGAGATGTGTCTGCGAAACCTGTGCCATTGCACAATTAATCTGCCAAAGTTAGGGAGTATCTCCTGCCATTTTCCTATCTTTAATGTGAATGGTAAACTAAACGTGAGTATTTTGAGTAAAGATGGGCCACAGTATTTTTGAAGAAAAATAAAAAAATAAAAAAATTGCAAGTTTCTTGCTTTCCTCAAAATGCTTTGCAACTTTGTTCTAAAATGAGGATGTTGGAAGAAATACTCCTTAAGTCTGAACTCTGTAGGGGAGAATCTTCTATTTTTCACAGTTAGTGGCCTTCCTGTAAGCAAGGACGAACGTGTGAATGGTTGTATAAGCTTTCATTTTTACCTCTAGATGAGTGGGGTTTTTTTTTGATGGGTCATGTTTCCTCATGTTGTTTAGAGAAAATGGATGGAAGATCCAGAAGTCTTTCCTAATTGCTAGAAGTATGTTTGACCTTTCCTACATGAAAAACATTATAACAAGCCACCTCTATTACTTGAGGTAAACTATTTGAGCCCAGCTTTAGGTGGTAACGTTATTGTACCCCTTTAGCTTCTTTTAAAATCAAGCAAAGATTTCCCCCTTAACTCCCCAAATACCTGCCCAGATAAACTCAAAGTACAAAGACTTCATTAATGATTCACTGAAAATTTTGTGTGGAGACTTACTCCATCAGACTGAGAGGTTATCATGAAATAATTCACACGTTAGTGTGAAAATTTAAGATTCTTGAGGAAGAATACCTACTTCAGGTAGCATTCATGATACTTTTTAACTGCTTCGGCTGCACAGGCACAGTATTGGTGCTATGTTTTGTGTCATAAATGGGAGTTTGGAATGAGAAAATGATGTTTGAGAGGGTATTTTCCACCTTGATTTATTTTTTCTTTTCTGGTAGGATACCACAGCAATTTTGGAATATTTTCATATCTCTAATGTTTTGCCATTTAGGCTTGAACTGTCAGCCTCTGCTCTGAAGCTATTACTAGTTCTTTATCCTGCAATGATTATTTTTCACTAGTGTGCCTAATTTCACACTTCCCTACATTCCTTCATATCACCAATGAAAGTAGTTCAAACTCAATGTTTTCTTTTAGTATAAAAATAAAAGACAACATATGGAAGCCGTGAAACTTTGCAGAAGAGACAGTGGCTGTACCTCACAATGAAATTAATAAGCCTAGATGGTGCTTATGAAAAAAATTAAAATTTACATACAGCTTTATTTGGTTTGTGAAACACTTCTCTGTGTTTCCTTCGAGAAGAAATTCCCAATTAAAAGCCACATTCTTTTTAAGTGGTGTAGTTCACATTGAAGGTTCCCAAAACAGAGCAATGTACTTGTTCTGCAAATCCTATTCCTGTATATAATCAGAAGAAAAAAAGTTGTTATAGCTTTAATAAATCATATGATTTTGCATACAGACATATCAATTTGCATTACAAGAAACCAGAACTGAGTTGATAATTTGTTATATTTTATCTAAGTGAAGACTTGGCAGGGCTGTGTTAGCTGTTTATTTTCAGATTTTCCAGATCCATGGGACTTTTTTTTTTTTTTGAAGGTGCAAATTTTAACAAGATGAAGCAACTTTTCTGAATAATAGGACATCGGAAGGTCACCTTTGGCCTTGGTGTTTTGTTTTTGTTTTTGTTTCTTTTAAATGGTTTCTTAGGTATGCGTATTTGTTCCTTTTTGTAGAACATAAATGGTTTAAAGACATACATGTTTCTGTCTGAGGAAATAAGAACCTTCTCTGGCCTTTGGATCTTAACAGATCTCTAGGTATATTGAGATCACATTGTATCCATCCTTTCTCCCAGCTTTTATATTTGTGGATGAAGTGTTTAAATGTTTTGACAACAAAGAAGCTTTTATCCTTGTGAAAATAATTTTCCATCTTTTTTTTGTTTGTTGTTCAAAATTGAGCAAATAACAGTTCTTTTGTTTGTTTAAAATAAAATTAAAGTTCCTGGCATAATCCATGTGTCTTCATTTTTCAATATTAGGACTCCTTGATCCTTGAGAAGTCTCAAAATTGGAGTTCCCAGAAAATGGACCATATTTTGATTTGTTGCGTTTGTCTTGGAGATAACAGCGAAGATGCTGATGAAATAATCCAGTGTGACAACTGTGGAATAACAGTGCATGAAGGTAATACAACCCTTCATTCTCATTGTGGGAGGAAAGCATATGCTTTGCTTTTAATAAAATGTTGACTTGCTTTCTTCAAAAAAAAATGAAGCCTTTGAACTCTAGCAGGTAATTTTTTGTGATATTAATGGATCCGTTTTAGTGGTGAAACATCCATCTTCTACTTCAGCAAAGCAAATACAAGTGATTTAGGGACAGGACATGGACTACATATACCTATATAATGAATCACAGTGTGTAAATACTGGAGCTATATATTATATTTTCAGGGCTTTAGGATATTATATTAACTGTATTTTTGTTTAACTATTTCAATACACAAATTTGACTGCATAACTCTGATATAAGATCATGAGAATAGGAGCTTTTTTACATATATTTTTGCTATGCCAAAAGGGCAGAGAGATGGGGAAGAGGAGAGAAAGGAAGCGTCCACAGCATTTAGTTATAAGTGAAAACAGCTAGCCTTGAACTTTCTCATAATTTTCACTGACAATTTGAAATGGGGAAGTTTTAAAGTTTAAACATACTCTAATCGTTGTTTGGCTAACTGCTTTGAAATCTAGTCTATATTTGTGTTATAAATGTAGGAGGTCTGGTTTTAAAGAAACACTGCTGGAATAATTCTGAGGTGACTGTATGGAGTTTTAATAGCCTTGCATGGAAGATGAGACTGTATTGTGTGTTGTTACTCTTTCTCTTCAGATGGAAGGTAGGGTAGATACTTACAGACAGGCATACCTATTTTCTTGAAAAACAAACCCTTTTTTTTTTCCCCATTAATAAAGTTTCTTTTCTTTTTATAGCATTTCTGATATCTTGTACCTTTTTAGGGCTTCACTTTTTTTTACGGTTTCCCAGGAAAATGAGATAGGCTACTTCAGTCCTTGAAATTAAAAAAGGTAGGCTTTCATTCTTCAAAAGCATGAGGCATTTATTTAATATATGGAACTTTCATAATTTTAAATTTTTTTTGAGCTGATTAGCATGCCTTTTCATGGAGGATGTGCTTTTCTTAATCCCCTATTCCCCTTTTGTTTTCCCATACTAGATTGAAAATTGTTTCAAAACAGTATTTTTCATGCTTTGCTTAACATCAGTTACTAAACTGAGGATGGAATTTCTGTCCTCAGGTTCAGGTGCCTTGTGTTAAGTGTCAACATGTACTCTAACTCCTGAACTCCTGTTTCGGTCCTTTGTAAAGCAAATCAGTCCTGTCATCGGAGCTTAGAGAGCAGTTTAGTTGACCTAATTTGTGATTCGCTGAATCGCACTCTAGGCGCCTTTGAGGGCATTGGTCAGGTCTTCATTGGCTATAACAAGTGTTAGACTCCTAAATGTAGGTGTCTTGGTATGCCTGCAGAATTGCCTCCTCTGTGTCTGTGAAGTTTTTGGAAAGTAGTGTGCACAATGTGTTTGATTTGAGGTGCAGTAAAGTATGAAAAGTTAGTTTTGTACAATCTTGATAGTTGTTTTTTTGCCAGCAAAGTCTAATAGTAACTCACGAGCAAAGAAAAATTGAATGAAAGTGTCTTTTGCTGGTTGTTATGAATGCCTATTTGAGAATTCCCCAAACATTATATACAGTCAACAAAAAAACCCCTAAAGCCGTGGAGCTCCCTGAAAAGTCTTCTGTAAGATTTATTTAATGATTGTACAGTTAGTCATGTCATGTTAAAGTGCAGAAAGATTGTAATAGAAAAACGATCTTCTGCCTTTTTAGAATAAAATGATGGCAAATTTGTTTTTTATTCCAGAGGAGTGCTTTAAAGATCCCCAAAAGATCACTCCCTCATTTTGTTTTGTAAACTAAACATTTGTGCCTACAAAACGTAAGATTATAGCTGGCTTTCCTCCACAAGAAAATAGTTCCATAGTTCAAAAGTCGCTTGAATTTCAGTATTTCAAAGTCTCTCTAAAAGTAATTGCTGCCATTTTTCTTTTTAAGGTGTTAAAGGCAAAGATTCCCTATAGTCACACTGATAGAGTACAATGTGTGTGTTTCTTTTGTTGTTATTGTAACAAAGTAAAATAGATTAATTCAGAAGATTTAAATTGCTAGTTTATTCTGACACGTCGTACATACTGTACAAGCTAATTGACTAAGGATGTTGGTTGATTTTTCACACTTATGGTTGAAAGTTTAGCTGTTTACAATTTATTTTAATAATAAGTACTTAACAGCATATGTAAAACAGTTGTGAGTTTTGTTTGGATAGGTGAAGTCTTATTAAAAGAAAAAGCAAGCTGAGTAGGTGAAAGTAATTGTTGACTGTGATAAAAGTGTAAATTTCCCTGGCAACAAGCTGAATTTCAAATGTATGGTAAATGCAATTTCGAAGTTTAGTTGAAATTGTATGAGTATGTTTCATTGCTGTATATCAATGCGTAAATGCAGTAATATAGTTATAAGTAGAAATGAACGTCTATGTTGGTGTATTTTTTCTGTACTTTGATATTTTATAATGGTAAGAGCAGGTACTATTTTCAATCTGAGGTTTTTTTCAGTAATTTATTTAGATAGTTGCTTGCTGCAAATAAAAGTTTTAATAAAAAATTCGGAAACTTTGAAGCTTTAAGTAATAAATGAAGACACAGACTACCATACAGAAGTTGCAGTAAAAGCAAAAGTGCAGTGCAACAATTACTTTTTGTTCCTGTTAGCTTGATCATTCAGCTGGGATGATTTCCAAATATAAATTGAGAAGTAGTTGAATAAATAATTACTGTCTAATCATACAAACATTACTTGCAACCTTGAGAATTATTGTTTTAATGTTAATAGAGGCAAGGTTTACTCCTAGTATCATTGGCTTTAGTCTGTACCTCACAACTGTGTCCCCAGATCATGGTCATAGGCGCTATTATAAGAAGTCCTTTGTACTCCTATACACAGCTGCTTTGCGGTTTAAAAAATGTGTTGTAGTAATAAGTGAGTCTATTTTGTAAACACACTGGAATCCAAGAATTTGTTCTTATTTTTTCACAGGTTTCCTTTAGTAGGTAGATTGCTGTGGCTGCAGACACCATGCTGTGTCCTGAAATTTCTTCTAATATTTGAGCTTTTGAGTTTTTCAGAAAATGCAATTTCTAGCGCAGTGTTGAATGAAGAGGCTCCTATTTATGAACTGGATAGGAATCAATGCAGTGATGTTTACCTGTGTTTGCCTGCAGTTGCGAAGAATAATATGCCCATTTCCTGTGAACTGATTTTGATACTTAGCAGTTGTCTTTTCCCTAGAATCTCAAACCCAAGATGCCGGTTATCCTGAAATACCCAAACAAAGCTGCTGGAATACCCCATGTTTTTTCTTCATAGTTTTTCTGTGCAATTTCAAGTTGTATTATAAATTAGTATGTTTTCTCTGATTTTCTATAGTACTGTAGTTATTTATTTGGAAGCAAGTGCACTCCTTTCACACCCTACTGGGGTAGGGAACCCACTCAGGGACGCACATAATGATGATATCGGTGATTTGATTATTCTTTCCCTGTAGACTTTATTTTCTCTCTCCTTGTTGACTATTATAGAAACTGTTTTACTTCACAGAGAGGGGTCTTATACCCTTGGCCTGTGCCTTTGTGCTCTGCTGAAGTGGAAGCTTCCGTCTGCCACAGAACCTTTCAGGTGGCTGGAAAAGGTTTTTCTATGGTGGCCATCTCTGTATTTAATGTGAAGTTATTGACTAGCTGTGAAAATGCTGCCCTTGAGTCGAGCCTGCTGCTTCTGGACCCCAGGGCTTCCCTTCTTCCCTTGGGGGGCTCTTGCTCTACTCGTAGCTACTACTCAGAGGGCAGGTCCCATGTGATAGTGTTGCCCCTTCAAGCTGAGCCTTCCAGTTGCGATCCCTAAGTGGCTGCATGCCGGCATAGTTGCTGGCAAGAATTTGTTACCCTCTTTCAGAGGATAGGTTCATGCTGCCTTGTGTTTCAAGTCAGGCAGGGTCTAGATCTCCATTCTGCATTGCTCTGGTAAGTCTTGGCTTTCCTAACACAGCTTATCGCTGAGCGTATGCTCCATTACTCGCACACCTGGGTACATGGGACTAGCGCCTTTTCTTTTTTGAGTACCTGCTGTAGCAGCTGCCCGTTCAGTCATGATTTGTATTCCTTTTGGTTTGCTCGCTTGCATTAATCAACTTTTACATGAGGTCTGTTTCCATGGGAAAAGAGGGGTGATAACTCATCTGGGAGCAGCTCTGCCAGCACTTGTGTGGAACACAGAAACATGGCCAAGAGTTAGGGGGGATTCTGATTCAGACCCCAAGTCGTGAACCCTTAATAAACACTTTTACTTGCCTTACTGACAAGTTTTGAGATTGCCAGAAATTCATTTTCCTTTCCAATGCAACTATTTGCTGTGTGATGTTCGTATCACCTGCATGGCTTGCACTGCTTGTCCAAAATCTTTGCTCTGCAGACACATGTCCAAAAATCTATAAACTTTGTGGAGCAAATAACTCTTTCAAAATGACAGAAATCTGTAACTGCCTCTAAAACTGCAAAAGTGGCACGCATGTAATGCTAATTTCATACCCGCTTTTATACTTTGCATTCATCTTTTATGTCTAAACAGCCCGTAATTAATTAGTAAGTCCATCAGTTAAAAATTTGTTCTCGTTTCGTATTTTAACCTATTTTTTTTCTCTAAAAAAAAATAAAAGGTAAAATGTTTACATTGCTAGGGAAAAAATATTATTGAATTTATAGTAGTACCATTGCTTTTCAGAGTGTTTACTTCTGTGTGGAGATAATTCTGATTTCTTTTTATAAATATCTTCTTTGGGCACTAATCTGTCATTTTGGATAAACGCTTTTGTGGTAAGATCTTGTAATAGCAGGACACCCCCAACTGTGGTGTCAGTTTTTTTGACATATTGATTGCAGCATGTCTGAAGAAAATGTCTGGTGTGTATCATAGCGTGTGCCATAACTGTAGGTAGTACACTTGCCAGCTATTGCCCTTGGGTTAGTTGCTGTGAATTAAATGAGAGAAGTTCTACGTTTTAACAGCTGTTTCTTTTCCATCCCCTCTATTTGTTTCTTACTTTACTGTGGTGCGTATGGCAGGGAATAAAATTTCTCTTGCTGAAAGCAATAGCGCAGTTGCCATATGTGTAGTAGAATGTTTTTGCATTTTAATTTTGCCACTTACCCTGTTCTGCTGCTGTCTGGTATAAAAATTCATTTTGTGAGATCATGTACTTTAGTATTTTCCATTTACTAAATAAAAATACAGTTCTGAATTTATGATGTGTGAATTGATTAATGTCTTTATCCTAAACTGTTGATCCAATTAAGGATTGAATGTAGCGTATTTTAAATACTGTGATCTCAGAGCATTTACTTTTGCAAACCTACAGTTTACATTAAAGTTTATGTTTGCATGATCCTTATAATAAGATCGTGTTTCAGAGTATATGTAGATGTAGTTAGTGTATGCAGATGTTCTGTTTGACTGGCAAAAAATTGCCCTCCCAGAGAGACGGAGGAACAGATGCAGCCAAGGCAAGAACTAGGTCTCTCTTCCCGTTTCCCTCTGGTATAAATTTCAGAAGAATTGTTTTAATGTTTGTATTTTAAAGTGTTTGCAGTTTCATTTTAATGACAATCACATAAAAAATAAGCTATTGACAGTACAATGACTTTAAAATCAGGGAATAAAAAAGTTCATTATAAAATGATATATATTCGATAGACAACTTCGCTGTAATCGTAATATATAGATGCAGTCTGGGGAACAGGAAATGTTGTGAGAGTTTTAACTTCTTGACTTTCATTTGTTTAAATTCATAGGTTAATATACTAAACTAGTTTCATCGTTTAGGGTAAGAGGTATTCAAGGAGATGGCAGGCATGGAGTTGTGGTACAATAATCTAAGAATATACAAACATGAGTATTTAATGAACTTTAGTTGAAAAGTGGCTCTCAAATATTCTAGAGATCCAAAATTCAGAATTTTTGTGAATGTTAAGGAAAGGCAACATGAATTTTAAGCAAAGTGTTTAAAAGGTGGGGTTTTTTTTATTTTCTTCAACATATTTTCCAGTCAAGGGGGCAGGTGGTTGATTAATGCCAAATAGGTGAAGAAAAAATAGGTGCAGTGAAAACAACTGAACCCAAATATATCGTTTACAAGATGTGTATGTTTTTCTCTGTAATCCTTTCAATCCTTAGGTAGTCATACCATCTACACAACTGCGGTACTTTTAAAAAGAACCTAAAGATTACCTCCTGACATTGCTTTGGAGATTTAGTTGTAGTGAACCCTTATATTGCTTTCTGTTCCAACACCAGCAATTCCCAACAATTCATACAGGACAGTTGGATTGGACACCTTTTTCTTGCTCATCAGCTTAACTGTTTAGTAGAATGGAAGGATTTATCAAGCAGCAGCTTCATATCTGCATGCCGGTGCATTTTAAAGAGTCATAAAAATAATGCTTTTTAAAATTTTTGTTAGTAGGACCAAAATGATTCTTTCACATAGGAAAAGACGGAAGACAGTAACTCAGCATGTTAAAGGATCCTAAAATGATGTATTTAAAGAGGTGGTTTTGTGTTACAGATAAAAGAATATTATCGTGGTAAAAATATGAAAATACATGCTGTTTTTAAAAACTCTGAACTCTTGATCTATATATTGTAACTTTTTATACAGATTTGGACAAAAGTGTATTTAGATTTTTTATCAAGTGCCTTTTTTACTGTAGGTCTGATTTAGTACACAAAAATTCAATTATAGCCATGCAGTAGAATTCACTACTTTTTCCTCCCCAGTTTCAACTTATTAAGGGAAGTATGAATCCCTTAGCATGACTATCATAAAGTTACTTGAAATTGGAAGATGAAACCCTCTGAAAGTGTGGTCTAGAACTGCAAGTTCATATTTTTCATTAGTGTTAATTGATTGCATCTACTTGCTTGCATGTATTTGATAATCTGTTTATCCACAATTCTAAATTTTAACGAAGTGTGTACAGCATTCTGTTGTTTAACATGTGATGTTAATTTGATCAAAATAGTTTTTCTTTTGGCAGTTGGTATTGAAACTTGTGATAATGACAGAAAATGAAGTCAGTATGTTGAGAAATTTTGGGTTTTTTTTTTATTTTTTTATTATTATTTTGACACTACAGATGTTCACTAGGTGAGAAGCATTCCTCAGCTTCGCCACGGTTTTCATTATGGTTGCTCGTTAATAACCAGAAAGTAAATTTCCATTTTGTGAAAAACTCTGAGGTATTAAATTTTTTTTTGTTTCACAGTGTTGGAACAATTTTGACCTGCTGCAGTTAGGCTACAGAATTAGTAAACATCTAGTACAGTAAATACTGTAATGTTTATATATAGAAGTGGAGCAACTCACAGGAGAGACTGAGGTATTTATTACAGAATAACTACTACCTGTGATCAGAGCACTGGCTATGGGAGGATAGATTAATATCCTCGCTCTGCTTTGGACTGGGCAGAGATTTCAGACTCTTTCACATCCCAGGTGAATCCTATAATGATCTTTGCTTTTCATTGTTCCAAATACACTTACTTGGACTGAAATTCAAAGTTGAGCAAAATTGATACATTGCTACAACAGAGTTTTGTTCTGAAACTGCTTTTGCTTTCATATCTCAATTGAAATGAAGTGGGTTTTCGTTCCTTGTACTTTTGAAAGACAGACATTACATCTCTCCTGTACACATCTGGCATCTTAATGTCAAGTGTCGTCATCATTGTGTTATCTGTCGATCTTTAAATCAGAACAAATATATTTTGTCATTGATTATTTTTTGTTTTGAGTTATTTTGCTGTTTTTGAATCATGGAAGTTTTATTTAAAAATTGAGCTGCTCCTAAGTTTGTGCTTCATTATGTATTTTTTGGCCTGTGAGGAACTTTAACTGCTAGTTTTCTTACAGGAATTTAATTTTCTTCATACTGATTTTTGGTGTCAAAACCACATGTAAGATTTGTCATCTTGCTTACAAATTCTGGCTTTACAGACATTTCATGAATGTGTTCAACAGATTTATATTATTCATATGGTTATTACATTGATGAAATTTGACCTCTCCTTTGGTTTCTGTTATCACTTAACAACCCAAATGCAGCAAATATGTATACTTATAGCAGACATAAGAAAAATTCGGGGTGAAAATAGTTGTGTATCCTTAGCAAAAAATACAGCTTAACAAGTGGTTTCTAATTAATTTTGGGACTCAGCTCTTAATTTTGTTAAGTATTATTAGATCAAATTAAACTTCAGCTTGCTGGGTCCCAAGACTTAGGTAGAAATTATTTATGGTGCATTGCCTAATTACCTGTTTAAAAGTATTGTTCGTAAAGCTGAGTTTTGTTTCACTATTTATATACATTAGTCCTAACTTCCCCTAGAAAGTAAACTCTCCAGACATACTATGTAGAGTTCAGACTTATTTTGGAGCATAATGAAATTGGTCCATACTACTGCTCAGCCGAGAACAATTACAAAGTACCTTCTCTGAAACCTTGCGCTGAAGTCTTTTTTTCCTCCTGGTTAAAGGTATTGATCTGATATATGTGTGTATAAAAAGCTACCGCTGAGTGCAGCCTTTTTGTTCCTTAACGTGGCTTCGTAGCAAACAAAGTTTTGTATTGCAGCATTGATTCTGTAGCTTTATTTGCCAGGGTACGCTGAGTTGGTGGTGGTCTTACAGGCTGGATTTCCTTTCCTTTAGCTCTGTTGTGGACAAGATTGTTTGGATGTATTTATCAGCAATGAATAATGGTAATCTAGTCTTATTTTCTCCAGCTAATGACCACCCTATTTGCTGGTTGTAACAGTACGGTGTTTAGATTTTGCTAACTGGCAGTTAGGGAAAAGAGTAAATGCCTCCTTGTCCGTTAGAGGTCTTAAAGTCTTTAAAGCTGTCACTAAGACTTCGGTACAAATTGGGACAAAATATTTGGGTTAAAAATCCAGACAATTTTTTTATCTACTTGAAAAAAGGACCTAGATTTGCATTGTTGTAGAAAGAGTGTTTGACATCAACACATATGATAAGGATGGAAATAATTGGCACACATTTGTGTCATTTTCTAGGAAGAAATAAAAAAAGAATCAAGTATAAATGACTGATGAGTATAATTAGGCAACTATTTCAGAATGAAGGTAAGACGGTTTGGGGAGGTCACCATTCTAATTTTAGCAGGCTGTTGGCACTGAGGTTAGAAAAGCAAATTAATTACTTTCAATTGGTGAAGAAGCATCAATGTTTGAAAGAAAGTGATTTTATTTTGGCATATGGATTGACGAGAGTGTTATTGCTTCTACAGTGTTAAGTAATTTTTAGTAGGTACATATAGGAAGATGTTAATATGTTAAGAAGTCTGTAGGAATTACAAAAAGCTTAGTTATTCATCAGCTCTATGTTATCAATGGGCTGTGTGTTTGTACAGTAGTGTAATTGCTTAGAAGTAGCTTCATTGGTATGTATTCAAGATTGTGTTATTAGAACTTAAAAGATTACTTTCTGGAATACTACCTAAAGCTGGTACCACGTTATAAAGAAAATGGAGTTACTTTATATGTGAGCTATATGATATTTTATATACCTAATGAAACTCATCTGTGAATGCACTTCTGTGCTTTACTTGTCCTTTGATTCTGGAATACTTTTAAAATGAAAAGAAACATTCTGGCTTCTTATTTTAATTCTTACTGATGAACCTCATTCTGTACTGGAAGAGTGTATTTCTTAAACAGTTCTTACAGTGTTATTGCTTATTTCATGAATGTAGTTTTAGTCTATTATGCGAAGCTCTGTTTCTGTCACAAAGGAAGTTAGAGCACTGTTGCTATTTTATTACAGTCGGTGGGTAATGAAGCAAAGTAACAAATCATGTTGCTATTTAATTGCAGAATTCAATAATTTAACTGTTCTGCAAGCACAAATGTTGACTTGATCACTGTTTTTGACAAATAGCTGAATCTAATCTTTTAGTGAAGTCCCTACTGTGTTTTAAGTGTTGACAATGAAATCATATTTTTCTCTTATTGAATAACAGATAAATGTTCAAAATGCGGCATATGCAGAAATACAGTTTTGTGGTGATAAGCTTTAAGATTTTCCTCTTTGTCATTTGCAGTGGTAATAATACTGCTCTTCTTATTTTGCAAAAAGTAAATAACAAGCTTCTAAATCACTTTAAAAATAATGTTTTCCTAAATTTGTGGTGATTAAGCGTGCATAGATACCTTAACAATCACAAGAAATACAGTGAATATACCAAAGAAGAATGGAGAAACTGAATGATTGAGTTTAGCCATAATTTAAAACCAGGTAAAAATTAGAATGGTAATTGATGAAGTATATTACTTTCTTTTAAGCAGTCTGGTGTCTCAAAACTGTCAGTCTGTAAGCTCAGTTCTACAACCCCTAAAGTATGCAAATAGTGTATTCCCTTGATTTGGATGCTGAATGCAAAATGGAAAAGTGGAGTTGCATATTTGTTGACCGGACACTAGTGGCATAATCAACCTCTGAAAAAAAAACCCGACAAAACCCTGAACCAAAGAACCCAACCTGGAAATAATGTTCATTTTAAGAGCAGGGAGAAGGAGGAAGATAGGAATATCCAAGAGAAGCCTACAGGTGCTCATAAATCTGCAATCTGACCCAGGATGCACATGGATTCTTCACTTGGTGCTAGTATTCAAAAAACCATGTTATAATTTGGGTTAGACTGTTGATCCAACTGAAAGCAGACTTCATAGGTTGCATGGGAAGATATATAAACACTAGACCTGCCACAGTGAAGGAGTGGGATATGCTATATAAGATCTTATAGGATAATAATAAAGGAATGAAGAACTGTTCTTGTAAATATCTCCATAAAATAGTGTAATTGATCAGTGTTTTATTTCGTTTTTTTAAATTTTCCTTAGCTTGTTGCATTTAAGTTGAAATATATTTCTTTATTTGAAAAAATGCTTTGAGTTTTTCTCAGTCTTTGTTGGTTGCTTTAAGTCTTGTTTTCTTACTTTCCTTCTTAATGGATAGTCTGGAAGAACACCAAGTGTTGCTAAAAGAATGAAGTAAAACGGCCTTTTTCCTTTTTCTTGTTTTTCAATTGTAATCTAATACAGTCACATAATAAAATAGATCACTTAGAATTAGTGTCTCTTTAAAATGTAAACTTTGTACTAGAGATAATCTGCAAAAATATTGTAAGCTTTCTTGGGACTTTCAGT
>NW_009646966.1:714219-737676 GCF_000708025.1 Charadrius vociferus | reverse complement strand
TGTGACAACTGTCTACTTACATTGGTCTTCCATTTTTTGTGTGTTTAGGTTGCTATGGTGTTGATGGAGAGAGTGACTCTATCATGAGCTCAGCTTCAGAAAATTCCACCGAACCTTGGTTTTGTGATGCATGCAAATGTGGTGTCACACCTAGTTGTGAATTGTGTCCTAACCAGGATGGGATCTTCAAGGAGACCGATGCAGGCAGGTAAGATTGAAGAAGCGTTGGTTTGAATTTAATGTCAGGTTTTGCCCTAGTCTGTTTCTGTATGAGACAGTGTTGTAAATTAAACTGTGTTGTTGACATCCTTCTCTCTCTCATCTCACTTGAGTTGAGTGCTCTTTGGATAGTCAATCACCTAATTTTTTGTGCACTCCTAATATTCTTCATGCCTATTATAATATTAGGGAGATGTTGTCTTAAGGTGAATTTGAGGATGAAGATTTATGGGCCTATGAACAAAAGATATACCTAGGTGAAACACAGATCACCATTTACTTCAGGGACTAATAAATCCTGTTCTTCAATATGAAGTCACATGTATTGTTATATGTATAGATGTCTTAATGGATATACTAGGAGACCTTTCTTTGTTCCTTTGAACTACTGTGTGATGCATCTTTTTTAACAAAAAAACCATACTAGTGAAAGGGATGGGAGTCTTGAAAGAGAAACATTTGTGGGTTTTTGTTGTTTTTTTATCATCAGGAATGCAGTTTACATTTAAACAAAAAGGTTTCCTGTGTGGAGGAAGTTAGTATCCCGTAAACTCCTACTCGGTGTTCAAACATCTGTAAGGATAATGGCATGAAAGACTTATCTCGCTTAACCAGTGGCTTCAACTGTTGAGAGTAGGGACTGGGGATCAGAAACCTAAGAAAAAATGTGTAGTTGTTTTGGGTTTGCTCAATTTGGAGGTTGCAGTGAGAAAAGCAGGGCTTGAGTCCCTCGGGCTTCACTGCTGAATGGTGGTACTATGTTCTAGCAAGGACAGCTGGTGAGGCTAGTCACAGTGGTTCTCTGACAGCGACTGAGCTTGTAGTGTTTGGTATCTGCCGTCAATCACTGTAGAATTTCAGCATGTGTTCTGCTAGTTCAATTTAATTAGCTGCCAAAAAGTTGCATTTTATGTCTTGCTAGTATTGTGCTTCTTTCATGGGTAATCCTGCAGAGTAGCAAAACACCAACGTGTTCTTCTTTAGTTAGTAATGCCACAAAAAAGAATTATGAAGTCTGCAGCAGAGGGGGAAAACACCTTCCAGACTTCTTGTCATATCGGACTGAGAGAAGTATGCAGCCATTGGGAAAATCAAAGCACGTGCTCCTTTTGAAGGAAAGAAAAGTAGACTTTATCCTTTCTGTAGTATTCTGCTTCATGCAAGGTAACGTCACTGCAACCTTGTACACATTCTGCTCAGGTCTGTTGACTTCCAAGTATGGGGGAAGTGGGAGGACAACTCCATGCTTTTTTTCAGGAGAGCTAAGAACTGGGTGTCACTGATGTCACGTAATGGAAAACAGTAACAAAATTATATTGAAGTTGTGCTTAAGGTAGCAAGACTGGCCGAGTATATTATGATTATTTTGAATCATGAAAATTATATTCTTGATTTTTGAGAATATGCTTCACTTCTGATAAGTTCTGAGGGAGTTCAGGTTTAATTTGAGAGTAAGCGGTTTAATTGTTAGGTGATGTTTTCCATTCCAGTCACATTTGGAAAATAAATTAAGATGTAGATATTACTGGTAACTAATTTTCTACAGTAAAGGAGGGAGAAGGGTTATCAGTGATGTGTGATTTATGGGTAGTGTTACTGTTTATTGGTGGGTAGGTTTGTGTGGTTTTTTGGGGGTTTTTTGTTTGTTTGTTTTAAACCATTACAATTAAGGTTTTTTTCCATACATTTTACAGTTATATAAATTGCAGATGTGTGGTAATATACAAAGCTTTCAGATGCTGGGCCTGTCATAAGCTTTTAATTGATGATGTTAAGACAGGAAGGCAATGATTAGTTGGTAAGGCTGTTCACTGGAAAAAGAAGCTTTCTTAATCCTGTTTCAACGTATCTGTTGGAGATGTAGGAATATGAAAGTCTGCAGACATATCTTACTGGTGATAATGAATGACTCGGAAAGAATCCAGTTAAATACTCAGTATTAGTACAAATACTTTAAGTACTTTAAAATTCAGAAATGTCCACAGGTGTTACTGTAAAACCTGCTGTGTTTTTTAATCTGAATGCATATACACATTGCTATTTATACTTAGCTATGTATTTTAGAACAAAATCGTTTGTATTAGCAGATTGCAAAGTATAACCATGCCCTTGCTCTTTCTTCACCCACTGGTTGGTAGTGGTCTTCATGGTTTTCTCTACTCATTGTGAAGAATTCCCTAATTAGACTTGTGCAAACACTAGGACATGAGTTAAAATGAAGTAAAAGTTTAAACTTATCATCTGTGTTAGTAAGCTTTTGCATATGTTATCACTTAAGTATACAGGTGTCTTGTAATGTGTGCATAAGCATATCCATATCTGTCTTCTTTTTCCCCCCTTTTTCCCCAGTTGTTTGCTCTTGTTGGTTGTGTGGGTTTTTTTTGTTCATGGGGTAGTTTTCTTGGTTTTGGGTTGGTTTTTTTTTAGTACTTTTCAGTCTTACACAGACTTGACTTTAATGGTCTAGTCCTGCTGTCATTAAAAACTCAGCAGAGCTCAAGATGGTGTTTTGGAAAGCTTTTTTTGACATACTGTGTTGTCTGTCTTCAGAAAAGTAAATACAGTATTAAAATGTCATAAGTTGATTCAAGCTTTGTGGATTAAACTATACATGCCCTTGCATTTCTCCCTCGGTTTGTATTTTTTCCTGATAGCAAAAAGAAAATTGAGTTTGTGTTGGGAATAAAGAGATAACGAGGGTATTCATAACTTGGAACTTTGACCACTGAATGCAGATGCTAGCAATAACGTTCGGAGGCATCTACCTTTCTCCACTGAGTATACATTGAGCTCAGCTTCTCAGTTTGTAGCTGACATGCATTTTAAAGATATAGATACAGCATGTAAAAGAAATCTTTTTTCCCCCTTCATGTTATCTATGTGCATCTTAGAAAGGGGAAATGATGAAAGTAGAAGAAAATACTGTGCTATTTAAAAATAAAAAAGTTACACAAGTGAGTCAGGAGTTGTAGCAAATAATTTTGACCCCATAGAAGCAGTTGTGCTTCTTTTTAAATACTTCTGGTATTCAGATGCTCGGTTTCTGGTCTGTCTTAGTTAGGTTCAACAGCATCTGTGCGTCTCCCATATAAAGCTGTTACACAATTAAACAAATTGTACTTCTCAGTTCTGTTTTCTATCTAAATAATAATGCTGCCGTATGGAAAAAATGTTTTTAAAGACTAAAGTCAACTATCTAGCTGTTAGGAAATGTGAGAATCAATATCATGTGGCAGATTTTATTTCAGCCTTTTTATTCCTGTGTTCTATAAGGCAGTTTAACCAATATATATGTAATTTCTCATATAACCATAATAGAAACTACAGTCAACATTTTAAAAATTGCTTAAATTTCTTCTTGTAAAATGGTAGTGTGCTTTTGGTTAATGTAGAAGTGTTTTCTCTGTGACACTGGTTCTCTGTGCAGAAGCACATGCATGCTTTGGAGATCGTGGGCATTAACACATTAATTTATTATCGTTATTACTGTATTTTTACCTGCTAGATAATGTGATATGGCCATCGTGAATACGTTTAACTTTATTTTCCCAGATGAATAGATCTTGTGCTAGAAAAGCAAATACTACTATGCGAAAATGCCCACGCTCTCTTTCTTTCTATCATTTATTTGCAAATTTGAATTCTCCAGGGTAATGGGGCACTACAGGCTACGGGTAGGATCTTGAGGCAGGTAATGTCTGTTATATTTTCGTTGTACTCAGTAAACTGCAACCCAATTCAGTCCTTTTCTTGAAATACTGGTAGAGAGAGACTCCTGAATAGCAATCCCTTAACTCGCCATTGCTCTCCATCCTCTTACCACCTTTTTAAAAGAAATTCTTCATATGCATCAGTGCTGGAAATTACAGAAACCAAACCTCTTCGGTTTCTTTTCATAATCAAGGTGGAATAATTTCTCTGTTCCTATGTGAAAGGTGAATCATTAGAATAATAAAGTGCTTAATTTCTCAGCAGAAGCCTTTTCACATTAACCTCTCAGTTTCACAAGCATAAATGTGAATTTATGAAATTTTATTTCTCAAAATGCTATTATCCAAGAATATGAATTCTGTCCTTGTTTCAGTATGGAGTTTTTCTTCTTCCCTAATCAACATCTGTCATCATCGCTCCAAGCTAAATGGATGGTAAAGTAACAAGGAAGATTATTCTTCTTTGATTACCCAATTTGTCTTAATTACAAGCTTCTAAAACATGTGCAGCTAAACAAATGAGCAGGAAAATATTTAGAACTGGTATTAAAAGCAGCTGAAATGGCTTCAGCTGTGAACTTGACTGACTTGTATGTTTTTTTAATAAAGATTCAGGTCTAGGTTCGCATATAGGTGGTTCAAGAAATGAGGCACTTGTGTGCCAATCACACTGAAATGGCAGTTTAAATCTGTAATACTGTAATACTTGGGTGACATGTACTAAAACATTTTGAGAAGGTCAGTGTGAAGCAAGCAGCCAGCTGTTGGGTTTATCACAGATAAACTCCTACAGAGCGCAGCAGCATTTAATACACCAGTGGAGCATGAAAAAACTGTGCAAATTAAATTGAGAAGCAGCTGCTTGTAGGAGATGTGTATCTTTATATTGAACTTTGGTGGGTACATTTAGGAGGCTGTATTAAAAATTGCTATCAAAAATCTCCAACCAGAACCTTGGATTTTTATTAAGAATAGTAATTGTGGAGATGCGTCACTTCTGTTTATACAAATTCATTCTATATAACATGTCTTAAATCAATGGAAGGGTATAGAAAAGAAGCCCTACAGAATTCAGATGGTTTTTATTTACAAACAGTCTCTTTATGTCCAGGTTACAGGTCTCATTCTGCGTGTGGTATTTTGCTTTGTAAAAAAAAAAAAAAAAAAAAAAAAGGTATTTTGATTCCTTTTGAAAACAGGTAGAGTAAGCTTATTTAAATGAAGTGTTTATTTTACAAAATGCATAATATTTACCAAAACACACATTTATGCACACACGTGTGCTTTTTTGTAGACAAGTATTTCACAGAGGTATGGTAGTGACTTAGGCCAAACTATTGTCAGTTTTGGGTACAGCATGGAAGGGCAGAGATGGTACCCGGGTACTCCATTGCTCCCCCGCAGGAATATCTTGTGCCTCCATTGCTTTTATGGGGAAGCAGGCAGAAGATGCACTTTTCATATAGTAATGAGGAGAATCTTACTTTTTTGCATATTATATTGTATTAAGTTAGGGGATTGTGCTGCCCTGCTGGAGGGTTTATACTGTAATAAAAACAGCGATGAGCTTTACTCCCTATCTGAGCAGCAAGAAGTTTGGCAGAACACTTGATTATCTCAGCTTGTTCTTTGGCAGCTAGCATGCTGTCATATTTGTACGACGTCATTTAAAGATAAAGTTGTAACTCATCTTTAAACTTTAAATTTTCTTTGAGTCTTCCAGTAGTTACAGTGCTGTGACCAAACCGTTATGTGGATGTGGAGAAGCCGAGTAAAACCTGTAAAGTCAAAGCAATGCAGTTGTTGCATGTAAATGTGTATTTGCGATATACATTATTCTCATTGTTGTAAGTTTTCATGTTTTAAAGGGAATTTTCACTTAGCATCTCAAACCCAAGTGATATTACAGTAGGGTAAAAATTTGTTTCAGATACACAGGTGAAGGAGTCTTGTCAGATCGGACACTATGGATCAGTCAGTGTTGTGGCTTGTATTAGATTTACTGGGAAATTTCTTACAGAGTGAAGTGAGTTAATGGCTTCTAAGTAGTTTCTTACTGTTACTGTTTGTTTTGGTTGTTTTTTTTTTTCTTTTTTTTCCTGTTATCCAGTTATTATCATGGACTATTTTTTAGGGAAAATGCTAAATAAACAGTCTGTCTACCAGTTTTTTTACATTGCACGATCGTTGTTTTCTTTTGTAAAGACTCAAATGTGTATGTATTTTTGAGCTTGCTACTGAACCTTTCATATCTTGCTTTTTTTGGAATTTCTGTTTGGACATATGAGTCATATATAATTAACATGAAACTTAATAATTCTGAATGTGTTGAATTCCAGCATTGTAGGTCTAAGGACCACTGATAAGAAACGTGCTGATTTGGGAAACATGGGAAATCAGGGTTACATGTAGCTCCTGATTAGTGTAACCGTCAGCTTCACTACTTCTCTCATGTGTAGACAGCCAGTTAATAACAGGTTAATAAACATGCTGTTTAAGTGTAGCTAAAGCCAGGATCTTATTGCTGTGGTCCCGACTGATTTTTTGGGGTTTTTTTTTTTTTTAACTGACGCACAAAACAAAGAAGAGGGAGAAGAGGCAGGCTAAACAGTGGTAGAAGATTGGAAAAAAAGAGCACAGCAGCATGGATGCAGATTTAAGTAGGCGGTAACAGGTCTGTGCTGAACCCCTGGTATTTAAGGAGACTGGAAAATTGCAGTATGTGGGTAATGAAGGAGCCAAGGGAAGAAGCGTTTCCAACATAATCATGAGTCTTCTTGAATACAGGGAGTAGATTCTATGATTCTGTTAGAAGTTCTGGTCTTCACTAGTGATATGTTTACTGTTAAACGTTAATGACTGGGAAGATCACAAAGTGCTGAATTAATGTATCTGCCCAGGCTCAAACACAGGTTGTTATAGGTCAGTTATGTCCAAAGTGTCGTCTAGTATCCCGTGTCATCTGGGAGCTCGTCGGTTCAAAGTGGTAGCTACACACCTCTGCAATTGTAAGGCTGTTTTCTTGAATGTTTTAAGATAACAGAAAGTAGCAGTCTTACCTTCTGTCTATGACAGTTTGCTCCCACCTAGTGACTTAGGACGGGGTAGCAAAGAGTTTCTAGTATTTTGATAAAACAGAAAGATTATTTTGGGGAATAACACTTTGTTTTTTGGAGTCATTTGCCTCAGTTGACTTGAGTTGTGCGTGCTGTGTGGAACAGATTTTGAGCTTATCAGTAACGGATGGTTTGTGACAATAAGAGTTGGATCTTTTAGGAAGTGTTCATTATGTAAGAAGACGACGACACATTTTCTTCTTCTAGCTGCAAGGCTATCTTCTGGTAACTGAGAGTTTCAGGAGATTGTGAAAATGTCTATCAAAGGCAGATGCGAGACTGAAGCCTTTACCATTGAGTTGTATTTAATTACTAGACACTGAGGTCCAGATTCATGCCATCTCATTTTGTGCCCCTCAGGGCTGAAGATTTAGACCTATTACCCTCCAGTTTGTTTATGGCCAGTGGAGAAGAGTACAGCTAAGTAACATAACAGTCTGTTCATCTGAGTTTCAGATAGGCATTTCCGTAATACAACTCACGTGTGTTTATAACTGAATGCAACTACTATTTGTGTTGCTTAAAACTAGTTAGTTGTGGTGGTACTAACAAGTAACAATGCTAAGTCTGACTGATGCTGTGTTGTAAGTACTTCATAGCTATATTCCCAGAGCTCAGTGTTGCTGTGGCTACCTGTGTCGTTTTATTCCTCCCCTTCCCACCCTTCTACCCATCATGAAAGTATCTGTCTGCCTTAGCTTTATAAGTAGTATCAAAATCTTCATATATGTTTCATGTTGCATCAAAAGCGATGTGGAGCCCCACGTGAGAGCCGTCAGAACAGAAGGGTGACGGTAGCCCAGCCCTTGATCCAGACAGGCAGAGCAGTCCCAGTGGCTTTGGCAAGCCTTGCTCTGTGGTTCAGCGTGTGAGCTGCTGAATTCCAGTGATGTACTTTCCTTCAAACACATTTCTTCTAGCATCTGTAGCGTTTACAAGGCACTTTCAAGTCCGCAAACGGTGAGTATAACACAAGATGAAAATGTCGATAACAGTAACCTAATTTTATCTGCTGTTTTAGGTGGGTCCATATTGTTTGTGCCCTCTATGTTCCAGGAGTGGCATTTGGAGATATTGACAAACTGCGGCCAGTAACGCTTACAGAAATGAATTATTCAAAGTATGGTGCCAAGGTAGGTTTAGAAAAGATGTACTGTCAACGAATAGCTTTATTTTATATTTTTACATATAATAGAATAATATATATCTTCCCAACTTTATTTTTCTTGTTTATAGCAATTGCAGTGAGGTTTGGGACTAAAAATGAGATGAAGCGTGTTCATGGTTATTAAAACCATTGCTCTTCCCTCCCTCTTTCTTTCTATCTTCCTTACCGCTGTTCTCCATAATTTCTGTCACTGTTTTCCCCCTAATTTCCCTTATTTTTTACGCAGATGCAAATTACTTTCTTTTAAAGTCAGTTAGTGGCAGATTGCCAGAATGTGGATGGAAGATGAAGAGGATTTATGGGGTGAGAAATGGAAGGTTGGGTTGATTAAGAAAGCGACAGATGTACATTCAGTAAGAATTACTTTAAGGTCTATATAATTATAAGCTAGAATGCATACAAAAAGGTTGCTGCAAAGCAGTATTTAAAAAAACCAAAACACAACAACATGGGGCCCTCAACTTGAACAGAAAAATGGCTCTAAAATTAAAATGGTTTTGCATGTAAGTGTTTTCAATCCAGATCAAAAGCGATCATGCACAAACCATACAGAAAACCATTGCAATGGGCAGAGGACAGCACTTGGTAATTTGCTAAATACTGTTTCTATAGCTAATGGGGACAGTGTAGAGAAACCATATTAATCGGGCTAATGTGAGTGAAGGTGGTTGTACTCCTGCTGCTGTAATGCTTCATTTGTACATAGTCAATTCCACTTTCTAGAATGTCAGTTCGTCAGGTTGAATACTAAATGAAAATATGTAGTACATTTTAAAAAAATACATGTAATATATAAAATAAATTCAAAGACTTTGGATTGCCCATGTGCAACGTACCAGTATCAGGAGCATGTTCAGCGTGGGCCTGCTGAGGCATTTGGCATTGTTTGGAAATGTTTGTATAAAAATAAGTCAGAGCAAGCTCCCAAAGCCTTACAAATGGTTGTTGCAGTGAATCGCACATTCTGGTTTTTATTATTAACGTGAGTGACATAAATAATAAGAGAATTTGGGCATATTTTATTTCTGTGAGTAAGATGAAAGTGAACCGCACAGATGAGGACTCATTACTCTCGCAGAGCAGTAAACAAATGCTGTTTGCTGTTTCAAGTATGGAAATTGCAGCTTGCTTAGCTAAATTTCACTCTGCAAAACCAGCTTAACATAATATTCCTTTTCACTTCATTGCTTATCTGTTACATGTTTTTGTTGTACAGCTAAAGGGTGCCCTTCTATTGTAGGGTATGTGGTGTTTTAAGATTCTTCAGTCATTGAGTTTTCTTTGCCATTCTCTTCTGTTCTTTAACTTTCTGCATGGGGATATTTTCTGTAGGAGATACACAGCTTTACTCTGTATTCAATGTGTGAGAGATTAAGAAATGCATGCCTGTATAATTTTATATCATCTTTATGCGCTGGATAGCAGCACTGCTTAAGCAGCCCTCATTCCTGTTTGCTTGTTCCTGCTTGTGTACTCATCACTGTAGTTGCTGGCACAGCTATTTGGTGTGAATTTGTGGTGAAACACACTGAGGAATTGATCTGGCTGAAAAATAAGTTTGGATTTTTTTTCCGGGTTACATTAGGAGATGTCAGTTTGCTGTGTTGCAGAGGGTTGTGTCTGGGATGCATGTAGCTGAAGCACTAGTGCAGTGTTTAAGTGAATCACAATCTCCTTTGCTGATATTTATAATTTTGAGTATTTCTTTCTGCATTGTCATGCATTTGCTCCTCAGCTGTTGCTTATCAAAGGATATCTAAGTAATTATCTATGGTTTTCAGTCATCCAGAGTACTACTCTTTTTTTTTTTTTTTTTGGTGTGTTTGTCCTCTGAACTTGTTGAACAATTGAACATTTGCTGATCTGCAATGTTGTTTTTTACCATACTTACATAATTAATTATGTGTGAATTGAGTGGATGGTATTTAGTTGTTGCTCTGAAGGGGAATAAAAGACATGGAAGTTCCTATAAAAATTCATCCAACATGCTGTTCACGTTGTTTAAGCACTTCTCTATTGCTAGTTGAAAATTAAATCAATAGTGGGGGTTGGGAAGGGGCGAAGTTTTAATTAGCGTCAGCTGTCAGCAGCATAGTTGGTTTCCATACCACACAGGAATCAACCTACCTGTTTGGTTTTTATATGTAAGATGTAAATTAACAAGTATTAGGCAAGACGCACCTGAAATATTTACCGCGGCATTTTCTACTCTTTTTTTATAAAGGAATGCAGTTTTTGTGAAGATCCTCGTTTTGCCAGAACTGGTGTATGCATTAGTTGTGACGCTGGGATGTGCAGAGCTTATTTCCACGTGACCTGCGCTCAGAAGGAAGGCCTCCTCTCAGAAGCAGCAGCAGAAGAGGTAGCTATGGAAAGGATAGAATAAGAGTTGTGTCAAAGTTTATGAAGATGACCTGAAATTGTGCCTTTTTTGCTCACTTACTCTGAGCAAAGTTTTTGTGAATTGGTAGCAAGTCATAGGCCCAGTGAACGGACTGTCCGGAGAGTGGTCTTTGTTCACCATATTGTCCAACTCTGAACACCTTTTGAAATGGCCTGGAAAAAGGGATAGAGAAGGTTAACACAGAAGTCAGCTTAATAGACTATCAGTCAATACAGACGTGAATTCTAACTCTAATTCTTGAACTTCACCTACTTACCTAGCTCTTTAGGTAGTATAGTAATCTCTGTTTCACACCAAATAGGACTGTCTTGAGAAATTAACTACATTTCCTATGCCTTTTTTTCATGCATGTTTTCCAGTATTTTCAAATTGCAGTACCAGCTATATGACTTTCCTTGTGGTAACATTAATCTCAGGAATCAGAATGAAAAGCAAACATTTATAACATACTGATAACTTTTTAATATCTGTTCATACCAGTTTTTTTCCCTGTAATATGGTTAAAGCAATTTAGATTTGAAGCTCCTACTTCTGAATTCATTTTTACGGTGTAAATACTTTTAGGTTGCCAAATTTCATGTTAATATGTATCATTTCGATTAAGCCTGTCATGTTCATAGCTGCACAACTTCTTGTTGCCTTAGGAAGTAGCGCAGGTAACACACAAACAAGTGTTACTTGCACTACTGACATCGAAACTTTTGTTTCTGAAAACAGTGGACCACTAAGTGATTCTTAAAGGAACCACAAAATACTTTCTTCTGTGAGACTGATAAATAGGAAGACAGCACAATTACCTCATTGTTGTTGTCCCTAATAAATCATCTATAACGTTGATTCTTCAAACACCCTGTGAGAATTTCTTCTAGGCATATGTATTTATTTGCCTTTCCACCATAAAAGTTTGTTGCATGTTTTCTGTAACCAAAATATTTTTAATTAAGGCCTCACACAATCTAATTTTAGGGTACTGCTAATTTTTGGAAGTTGTCACAAACTCTGAAAATCTAGATCCAGATAAAATATGGTTGTAAGAAAAGCCTGCATGGATTTTATCGGTCTGTGTTTTATAGGTGGAGTAAAGGAAAATTTGATAGGCAAATTATTTATTAATATTTTTATTAATTTATGAAGGAAGACTGTTTTAAGTTTTTCTTCTTAGTCTGTAGATTTATGATGATGTTTGTGCACCTTTGAAAATATGTTGGCAATGAAATATACTTCTCAAACCGTTTCTCCTCATGGCTGAGATGTTTGTAGCCTGCTTGCAAGGTTTGCAAGTGCTAAAAGTTGCTCTAAACTTACAGCCGTGATAATGTACAGATCTGATGGAGCAGAGAGTGAAAAATGGAAAAAAAAATAATCAGAGAGAGAATAAATCATTTGGGGGTATAGCCACATTTGGGAAATCCTTTGAGAAAACCAAATATATTGCCTTTTTTATGATTCAGAATTGTTAATCCCTTGTAGGATATAATGCAAAAGACATAGTGAAGCAACAGGAAGTTAACAATACCTGTTATAAGTTAAATGGATTTGGACTTAAGAATTTCTTTTGGTGTTTTTTCTGGGAGTGAGAAAGAAGGACAGATATTGAACAGTAGAGAGTTAAACATTTTTAAACTCATTAACTATTTAGGGTCACACAATGAAAACAATGGAAAAACACTTCATATGGTAAATTACACCAACGTGTCAAAATTGATTTAGAAACATACATATTCGTTGTTTTTAAAAACATGTCTATTTGGACATGTGAACTGATTGCCAGATGTTTGTGCTGTTCAGAGCCTTTTGGCCTTGTATGTCTTACTTTGTTTTCATTCCTTCCCCTTTGTTTTCTCTGAAACAGGATATAGCTGACCCTTTTTTTGCTTATTGTAAACAGCATGCGGACAGGTTAGACAGAAAATGGAAGCGGAAGAACTACTTGGCATTGCAATCGTACTGTAAAATGTCTTTACAGGAAAGAGAAAAACAGCTCTCTCCAGAAGCTCAGGTATTGTATTCATGAGACAAATGTGTCTGTATTAGTCATCTGTGTTAAACAAGAAAGAAATGAAAAGGATGGGAAATTGTTAGTATAGTAGGAAATAAAATATGAAATATATTGATAGTGCATAGTCATTTAACAAAGCAGTGAATTGTTTGTAGGTTTTGGTCTCTAAGAACAATTCTCAATAAACTAATTATCAAGTAGGGATATCTATGATTGTTTGAATTAAAAATCTTACTTTGGTTTTGTGGCAAAACGTTGGTAATTACATTTTCATTGTGATTCATAGGTTTTGTTTAGCATTTTCTTCAAGATTCTTAACAAAAAAAGACAGTCAGCTAGGCATATTTGTACATCCAAGTTCAGTAAAAATCCCCTTTTTCCCTTAGTAGTACCTTGAACTTGGCAGAAGAGTTTAGCTTGCCTAAAATTTGTTCCTGTTAGACCCTTTTTCACTTTTGTAGGCCTAAGTGGAATTATATGTGCTGGGTGTTTTTCACAGTAAAGATTTCCTAGAAAAAATATTATGTAGGTGGAGAAACTGAGTCTGTGAGGCTGAGTGGAAGTTGTCTGAAAATCTTAGGCAACGTCTATGTCCCTGTCTAGTGGCAGGTCCATATAAAACTGTTACTGCATAAGCTCAACTGATAAATGTCCTGTTGATATAAATGTTTCAATCTTTCTGAGGGAATTTGTGTACTTTGATATGTTTTAATATGTGTACTTTATTATTGTTTCTGATTCTGAGGAATTTATGGCATACTTTGCTTTCACTGCTCAGGCTGAACTCATTCTGTGGGAAAATCATACCTGTGTAGAAAAGCAGCTTGTTATCTGAATGAATCCTGCCTAATTTGTTGTAGAAAGTAGCAGATGCTGTAAATAATAGTGGGCAGTTATGGGAGAGAAATAACTGGGTTTTTTTTAAGGGAGAACAGTAGTTTAATGATCAGAAATAAATCTTCATTTCATCAAACTTCTTATTTAAAAAAATCATACCTTTCTAGTTCTTCATAGGAGAAGTTTTTCATAGTTCTTCTTTGAATAGGAAAAGAAAATATTAATTTAAAATGACCTGTACAGCTGAGACTGAATATGAGCAAACTCTTATCGTAGAAGAATTTTGAATAAAATATTTCTATGGGGTATTGAGCTTCATGTGGCTTGATTTAAAACTGGTTACGTAATTCCTGCTGAATACACTCAGCTCTCAGTTACGTGAAATGCACCTATGTAGTGGAGGAATCACAATAATGTGAACATTACCCAACATAATGGTAAGCACTGGTTGTGCAAAATCAGTTTGGGTGCAACACGGCTTATTAGCTCTGTTTCCAGGCACTTGTGATGTGATGCTGGTAATGCTAATGAGTTCTGAGCATTTCCCTCTCTACCTCCTCTTTCCCCCAAACCAAAACCCTGCAGATTTTTTTAATCTAAATTATTTGGATTAAATGTTTGGAAACTGAAAGAATGAATACTGAAAACTGCAGGTGGAGTTACTTGACATGGTGTCATAGGCACCTTGATACAAATTTGATGGCTTCTGTACATTTTGTAAAACGACTTGACTTTACTATTGATGGCTCTGGGGTTGTATGAGTTTGCATTAGTATTGTGTGTCTGCCTGTGTTTACATTGATGGAAACAGATTGGAGGCTTGAAAAATACATTTCTGTGTCCAGTTGTTTGTATTGGGATTTTATGAAGTAATTGTTTGAATAGTTTCTGTGACTTTTTAGAAATGCAGAACTGTAACGGATATTTGATACACACTAGAAATGTCTTACTGGGGAGTTGACACAAAGTACATACAAATTCACCCCTTACCGTATATTGTCTGCATGAGGAAGTTAAAATCCCACCAGTAAATTTAACCATCTCTGTTAAATTAGGATTTTGTCTGAGAAATAAGAATCTTGAGACAGCTTAAGCTGGGAAAAATATTAAGTAAATATATATATAGTGTGTGTATATATGTATGTACTTAGAAAAAAAATGACTTCCAGAGGTGTTTGTAGGCTTAAGTAAGGTTTACAAACATTGAGCTAGCATAAATAAGTATGCAGTTGTACAAGTAATTTATCTGGTATTCTGCAAGTGGATTTTTGAGTCAGGCTTTTGAAGGAGAAAAAATGGATATTTGGAGCTTTGTAGCCCAGGCAGGAATAACTAAGCCAATGGTCCGGCAAGTCTTGTGGCCCAAGAAAGTAAATCCCTCTAAAGAATATAATATATAAAGCTGTCTAGGACTGTAATGGATCGTTGGAAGGTGTTCTACATTGAAAAAGTTTTTTTATATCAATAAAGGAAATGTACATTCCTTGAGTAAAGCGTATACTTGAGTTCAGGTTTCCATTGAGACATTAGTCATTTTAATGTCATCTGTTTCTGGAATACAATTCTGTGTATACAGTTGTATGACATCTTAAATGACGCCAAGGGTTTCAGAACTGAGCATGTAATCAGTGAAGAAGTGTCTTAGCTGAGGAAGCTGTAAACTGTTCTTGGTCCCTCTAGTGGAGCATAAAGCAAGGCGGTGGCTGTGGGTGGATCTGTTGCTTGCTGCTCTGGGTCCAAGAAAAAAGCCCTTGGGGTCAGAGCTGACCTGCGAGCCACATTTGCTGTGTTTCTTGGTCATTAATGTTCAAAACTTAATAAGGTAATGTGCGTTAAACTCTCTGTGTTATTACCTTCAGCGATGCTATTTGTAATCAGAGATGTTCCTTAACCATAGCATGTATATACACGCACACTTTCTTGCTTTTGTCTCAGGAGTATCTCATACCATACGGTGGGGCAGTTGGATTAGTTTAGTTTCTTCTTTCTGCAGGCAAGTAAACAACTTCTAACTGATAGTCAGCTGGAGTTTTGCCTCTGAAGGTTTGTATATTGATGTCATTTTCTGCTAGAATTGCCACTATGTAGAGTTCCCGCAAGACAGTGTTTTGCACCTGTCACTAACAACTTGATCTTCTGGGGTTGATCTCCCAGATGGTCGCAAATATACAAATGTGATTGCCAGTATATATTGTGATCTTCTCTTGCCTACTTCACTTCTTTTTCGGTTGTGTTTTTGGCAGATTATAATCAGTTAGTTTAACATTTTTAAGAAGATACAGCATTGAGAAAGGAGTTCCTATGAAAGGATGTCAAATATGGCAAAGATGCTATTCGTCAACTTTTATTGCTCCTGTAGATAGCAATTTGAAGTGTATCTAAACGTATTTTTGCTAGGTCAGCCAAGGGTTTTCCGAGTAAATTTTCAGTCCCATCAGATTGTCATTATTAGACAGGATTGTCTGAAAGCCAGCAATCATTTGTGTTGCTTTAATTGGTGGGGAAATCCCATCAAGAAACCTGTGAATGCCTCCAAAACCTAGTAAAAGGATGTTATTTGTATATGCATTTTGAAGTAAAATCAATGTCTGAATCAGTGGCTTTTTCTTGAGTCGTAGAGTTCCGGAATTAAAGTTAGCATTGATTAGATCGTGCGGCTTTTAAAATGCAAATAAGTTGTGGGTGTGTTCCGAAAGGGTATATACTCAAAACCAATCTTGAGTTGGTGCCTTATGTTTTTCATTTGTGGAATTCTTTATTACAGGCTCGAATCAATGCCAGGCTACAGCAGTATCGTGCTAAGGCCGAGCTGGCCCGCACCACCAGGCCTCAGGCCTGGGTGCCCAGGGAGAAGCTGCCACGACCACTTACTAGCAGTGCTTCAGCCATACGTAAGCTTATGCGCAAAGCTGAATTAATGGGAATTAGTACAGACATTTTTCCAGTGGATACTTCAGATACTAGTTCCAGTGTTGATGGAAGAAGAAAACATAAACAACCAGCTCTCACTGCTGATTTTGTGAATTATTACCTTGGTAAGAATGAAAATTGCATATTGCAATGAAAAATTATCGCTTTGCTGTATCTGTACTGTGCTGATTCACGTTGCCCGGAGAAGTTGTGGGTGCCCCATCCCTGGAAGTGTTCAAGGCCAGGCTGGATGGGGCTTTGAGCAACCTGGTCTAGTGGGAGGTGTCCCTGCCCATGGCAGGGGGGTTGGAACTCGATGATCTTTAGGGTCCCTTCCAACCCAAACCGTTCTATGATTGGCTTTTTCATTTTACTTGTATTTCTTTGTTATTAATAGATAAATATGAATTATGACTTCATTTTAGATCAGGTATATTATTCCTTGGTATCTGTATCAGAAAGTTAGTGATTTTTAAAAAAAATAAATTTCAGAAAAGAAGAAAATCTTTCAAATATAAACAGGAGGCAGTGTCTTTACTAAGAAGGGAGTGGAAGCTTAGGTACCTTTGGTGTAATTTTTTACTTATGTTTTCCTCCCTTTTTGTGTGGAATGGTTCGGTTTTGTCTTTGGGACTGTTTGCTAGATGACTGATCAAAACTTACCATTTAAATAACTATACTAGTTATGCAGCAGAAAGTAAATGTTATGACTGCTCATTCTACTCAGTCTGTGTAATAAACCTGTAGGCTATGGTTTTGTGTTGTTATGATTTTATGCTTTTCATTGCTTCACTTTTCAGTGCAGAAAACTTGAAATTATAACCAAGGATAGGAAATAATACATTTTTCTTTTAAATAGAGAGAAATATGCGCATGATTCAAATCCAGGAGAATATGGCTGAACAGAAGAATATCAAAGATAAATTAGAAAATGAGCAAGAAAAGCTTCATGTGGAGTATAATAAGGTGAAGAAAAAGAAATAATAACCCATTGTACTGTTTTAGTATTGCTGCTGTTAACTTTGATAGCGTTTTGCTTTCCAAACAAAATGACTTAGAAAGAAAGATACAAACCATTCTTTAAAAATAATATTTAAAAATATATTTCTTTAAAAAATATTCTGTGTTCTGTTTCCCCCATGCAAACAGAGTCAGCTTCTAAAATGCCATATGTTGGGTGTACATGAGCTTTTTTAAGCTGACCCCGCTGAGAGCTCCAGTAACAAATTGCACATGGACAGACAGGTCCCTCTCATGAGTGAGCTGTGTCTTAAGGCCCTTCTTTTTTTCATTCTTTGTGTTCATTTCATTTGAGACTTTGAGACAAGAGAGTTTGACTCCTTTTTCTCTCTGTGTTTGATTTTGTTTTGTTTTGTTGTGCATGTGTATAGTTCTAGGTTCTTTTTGAACCTAGTTTCTGCTTAGAACCCTACTTGGTAATTGAGAACCTAGGATTGTCGGAGGGTTATTTATGTATTTATTTATTTATTTATGTCAACTCCAACTCCAGTTGTGTTCATCCTAGATTTAATGACTTGACTAATTTTTCAGGCTGAAATAATCAGTATTTACACATCCATAGTGTCCTCTGAGTGTTTTGTTTGAGTACAGGAAATTTGGGGCCCATGAATGATGGAGTTGCTCCCCCAAAATGTTGCTAATGTAGTTTTTTATTAACTCATTGTCATAGTTAAAAAAACATTTTGTGTTTTAATTGCATGTGTACTAAACGGTTTTTTCTTTATCGTAATCTTCAAGTATTTTGAAGTGGAACATAGAAATACTGTATCTTTTGTGACAGATGATGTGCTGCAATTCTTGCTGAGTTCAGCAACGTATCAAATGATGGTCAGTGATGACAAAAAATAGTGTTGATATTAATTCTTAAATTGTTGGGTGTGTGTTTTAAATAGAAACATATGGAAATGAAACAGGAGGTCCTTGTGAACCACCCAAAGATGATAAAGAGGAAGGAGATTGTGCGTGGCGCTTTTAACCATATTAGTAGGTTGTATATGCCGTGTGGTAACTAACAGTTACTTCCAGAAGGAAAAAAAACCCTTTTTTGTCTGCTTGCATCATTTAATAAATTGTATCTTTTTCTATGAGAATGAGTGAATGTTCTTTGGGAAGGCAATATAGAGCTTTAACATTACAATGTTGGTGCTTAAGTAGTAGGAACGACACAGACAAGATGTTGCTATATTTTAGTTTTGCTTTCTAATTGACTTTATGGAACCTTATTTTCATACTGAAATGCTTCAGATCATCTTTGCAAAACAGGTGGCTGCCCAGGTTTTCCTCTTAGTTTCATTAAATTGCTGAATGTTTGCACTGATGTCATCTATATTGACACGAGTTCTATTGTTTTTTAATCCCACAATAAAGTAACGCGCCCTAGATAGGTAAGAGGTTGAATGAATTTTATCAAATAACTCTTAATGGATTTTCATTCTGGTTGATCTTTTTTCTTTAACTTTTCAGCTGTGCGAGTCCTTGGAAGAGCTACAAAACATGAATGGAAAACTGCGCAATGAAGGGCAAGGCATTTGGGCTCTGCTGGGTAGAATCATTGGACAGGTTGGTTGTTTTTCCCCCCCCTCTTTATAGTTCGTAGGCAGACTTGGTTTTTCCAAGGATTTTGTTTCTGTATGTCACTTCTATGGCCGAATAAATTGATTTGATCAGACCCAGGCTTTGCTCTGGGGATACTGTTTCCTGATTGAAAAACCTAGACTTCTGCAAACCACCTACTGGGACCCTGTAGCTTAATTTTGTTGTTGTAATGGCGATCTTGTTTGTAAAATTCTTTCATTTGGTATAGCTGATAGACCTGTCATTTGTGATGAACCTTAATGTGAAGCATGAGTTAATCCTACCATTTTTGTCTCCACATTGTCTTTAGTTACTGTAGGCATCAAATGATATGGTAACTCTTTATGGCTTTTATAAGATATAAGTCTTTAAAACTGCAGTATTTATGTGATGGTTTTTAACTGAATATTAGCAGAATATTTTGATCAAATGAATATAAATATCTAGGAGAAGAGAAGATTTGGATTACTTCCTGTTGCCAGCAATTATCTTTGTTCTCATTGATACACATGGAGAAAAGAGAGAAGTATAGATTCTTGACGTGTTTTGATATATGTTTTATGTCAAAGGTATTAAATGGCAATGGACATTGTAGGTGTCAGAGAGAGATTGAAAAGATTTCCAGTGGCAATTTTAAGGAAGATTGAAGAAACTGTTCATTGTGAAAATGCAGACATAAAATCAGGTCACAATTTTTTCATGCCCTTTGGTACTGCTGAGTTTGTGCTGCTGTTTACGCAGTTGTGATTCTTCAGATATGCTAGCTTTCTCTGGTTCTATTTGTCCG
The DNA here is from genome assembly GCF_000708025.1 of Charadrius vociferus. Taxonomy (NCBI): domain Eukaryota; kingdom Metazoa; phylum Chordata; class Aves; order Charadriiformes; family Charadriidae; genus Charadrius; species Charadrius vociferus. The sequence continues at coordinate 717,931 of NW_009646966.1, read as the reverse complement.
CCTATCTTTTCTACTTGTGAAGAAAGATTTTTGCATAATGTACCTCTTGAATCAAGATTAATTTTTTTTCCCCCCTCCTTTTTAAGATGGCTTTGAGCAAGTATTCACAAATATATTTCCTGGTGCAAATGTTACTAAAAGGAAAAAAAAAAAAAAAAAAAAAAAAAAGAAGAAGAAAACTTAAGTAGAATTCATTTGCACAGCTTGCATGACATTTTTTTTCCAGTTGGTTGAACAGATGCAGACCCATGGGGCTGCTGAGAAATGACTTTGATAGATGGTTCCTGTCTGAGAAGCCAGCATACTGCAGATTAGTAGAAACCCGAAGAGAATCTCATCTGCTTCGTGGAGGGCTTGGTCCAATAAGATAATTTTTCTAATTAACCTATTGAGCACCAATGTAGCAGGGATGTTACGGAAAAATAAACTGCCTCAGTACTCTTCTGTCAATTCTGTGAATTTGTCTTTGCTTGTTTCAGCTGCCTAGATAAATGCATCCTTGTCCATCCCTCTATTTGAAGCTTGAAGAAAAATTTTAAAAGCCAATATTTCAATGTTGTTTTTACTTATTGAATTGAAAAAAAATAGTATAACATTACTTTATCCCAGTATTACTTTGTAATATAAACATCTGTAGTTGCTCTTGTCTGCAAAATAGCTAGCTAAGCAATTTCCCACTCATAATTTGTCTTGTTCTTCACGCATTGATATTGGAGTGGTGTTCTCTAAAAGGCTCAAGACTCATGTATACCGCATTTGTTCAAATCCAATAGAAATTGAACATACCGGCAATTTTACGTGCTCCTAAGGAAAGGAAACCAAGTAAAAAGGAAGGAGGAACGCAAAAGACATGTACGCTTCCGGCCGTACTTTATAGGCAAGTAATGAAGTCTTGACAGATACAATGTCTAGTAAGTTATAGTTTCACAAAAGTGTTAAGAGAAAATTGTGTGCTTCGTTTTTGATTAACAAAATGCTTCAGAGTTGTCTATACGTTTTACTTACTACTGAAGTTTAAGTTGAATAGTAGTCAATTCTTCACCTTAGCACACATCAGTAAGGTGTGGGTTGTATTTTTAATTTGGCAGCAGTACTTTGAGGACAAAGGTAACTCTTGCAGCAGTACTTTGAGGACAAAGGTAACTCTTTACAGCTGAAATAGAAGGGTCCTTTGTCTCTGTGGTCTGAGAATTTTTAACTGGTCATCTTATCTTTTGAATACAATCATCTGCATTGATGATTTCGCGAACAATGCTGCTGTTTCGTCACAGTGGCTGGGTGTCATTAGACTTTTTACTTTTTGCTTATGTATTCATTTACCCTGTCACTGTTCCACCTTTTCCCCTCTTCTATAAGTTGTGAAGTTACCGACTGGGTTTTAACTAAGCCTAACAGTGGAACGTATGCTAGGATCCTCCTCCTAGAGCAGGAGTGTGCAAAATACACATATCATCTTGAATCTTCTTCTCTTGCCACCAGCTGAGAAGTGGCACGGTCTGTTGCTTATCTGGAGAGCAGCAGCCAGGCCTCCAGCCACAGCAAGTGGGCAGTATCGTGCCCAGCTAGCAGGCTAAATGAAGAAGACAGGCTACGTAACCAAAAGTTAATTCTAGTGCTGCAAGAGGTGGAAATCTTGAGAACATGGCAGCAGGCTGAGGATTTGGCAATTTAGATGTATACACAAACAAATAATAGGAGTCATGCTTTACTAGTTCTGTTTTGTTCAAATCCAGTCATTTAATTCCTCCCATTTTCTAATGGAATCAATGAACATCTGATATTTTTGAAATAACTAAAATTTCAATTCCGGTAAATAATAATAATAAAAAGGAAATGTAATTTCTTATGCATTGATACATTGCCCAACATAATAGTAGCACAGACCCATTTCAGGGTGCTTGCATTATTAAAATAAGCATATGATTGTTAAGACTGAGAATAGCAGCATAATTTTCTATTTAAGCATTTGGATGGCACAGGTAGTATTTTTTCCATTTCCTACTGGTACATTTTGTTGAAGTATCAAGTGATTACTTACTGGTTAGAAGTCCTCAAAAAATTAGACTGAAAGACATTTTATTGTTAACTATATTAGGTGCCTTTTACTGTATATAGGTAGAAGCTCCTTAAAAAGTAATTATGCACTTAAATGATGCATTCAATTGAAGTTTCCACATGTTTGCATTGAAAGTGGGGATTGTGCTGGGATGTATCGTTTACTCTTTATGATTTTAAATGTAATTATAATGCTTTTTTGCTACCTACACTGAAAGTTGTGGAATTTGCAAGAAGAACCATGATCAACACCTGCTGCTCCTGTGTGATACTTGTAAACTCCATTATCATCTTGGTTGCCTGGATCCACCTCTTACAAGGATGCCAAGGAAGACCAAGAACAGTTACTGGTAAGAGTGCAGTTGATGTGTTGTCTTGTGCTATCTCTGTACTTTAGGGCATAAATGTGAATAGACTTGCAAATTTTAAGTGGTTTAGACATTGCTATAGTGCAATCTGAACTGACGTATTTTATTTTCAGGTTATTAGCAGTGATATTTCGAGGTAAAAAAAAAGTTGTAAAGATTTTCTCATTATTAGCTGCTGTGTAGAAACAGATTATAGCTTTAATTTTCTTAGCTTTTGAGTTCATTTTTGATTATTAATGCTGCTATATAATAATGCTAGGAAACAATAGGCTGCCTTCAGGAAATGAAAGACTTGGTGTTCCGTTTATCTTAGGACCCAGATACGCAACACTCTGTCCACATCTTTACAAAAATACTTGTAAGTACTTAAAAATAAATTTGTAATTAGTAGATCAGCTTATTGCAATACAGGAAATCAGCTGGCTTTACTTCTGTCTTATGACTCAAATCTGCAATGGCAGAAGCATATGCATAACTGTATTTATTGCAGTTACATTTCCATGAATTAAAATTCTTTTTGTGCCAGTGGAGCAGAATTAAAATTCTTCTTGTGCCAGTGGAGCAGAACAAAAGCTAAGTGGTACAATGCAGAACTGATAATGTGGTAAAGGTGCTGATTTCCAAACTGTCATAAAATTAGTGTACTGCTGTGTTGTGTTCTAAACTGCTCTGAAATGTGTTTGAAGCAGTTACTCAGAAGCAGTTTTTATCTGGCAAGAAGTTAGTGTACAGCATCTCCAGGAATCATCATCACCTTGTCTAAATGTTAAGGTACCAAATCAAAATCGTGTAAGAATTCCTTCTAAAAATACAGTAAAACTTTGATCGCAAAAACTTGGTTTCTATTTTTCTTCATATGTCTCTTAATCTTATTTTTTTAAAAACTTTCATAAAACTTCTACTTAAGTCACGGATCCCTTTTTTTTTTACTTTTTTGGTAGCTTCTGCATTTGCGCAGGAGGTGCTTGATTTTTGTTCTGCCTTTTAACCAAGTCAAAAAGGCTTGCTAAAAGCTATCAGTCCAAAAGATGTAAGGCTGCAATTCTCAGTAGGTGTTAAAGGCAGAATAGGTCGGGTTAGGTAGTAAAACACTTTTATTTCAAAGGTACAACGTACCTTTGTTGTGAATTTCATGCTTCAATTATATCTCAGATCGCAAACTTAGCTTTTACTTCTAATTAGCGAAGGCATATTCTGGAGTATGAGATTATAGCAGACAAATTGAGCTGTATTGATTGCATTCTTTTCATCATTGAACATGCCTTTATGTAGTCTTTTCAGGATCAGTA